>NC_088355.1:29035000-29230000 GCF_036884655.1 Musa acuminata AAA Group
TTTATTCAACTGACAAAAAACATAGAAGCCATGAAGCAGTCATTACAGTGAATTCAAGTCATAGGAATTAATATTTGATAGAAAAAAATTGTGCAGTATGTGCATAATTGGGAATTGAAACACTGAAAATGGAAGAAAGTAAATAGAAAAAAGTAACAAGGAAATCACAGAGAAAAAAACGGAATTAGATGGATCAGCTCTGCCTTCTGTTTAATTTAAGAATGTGAAGAACATTTTCATACACCACAAAGGTTATGGAAGATGCTGGGATATTTTTCAATATGTTGGATGTGATGCCTCTGTAAAATCCTCCAAGCCCTTCGAACCTGCAGTGGAATATTTACATGTTGTGTGTTTATTCAGTCAACAATTATAAAAGGGTCACAACAAGGAAAAAAATGGAATACCGTCCACAGAACTTGACTAAGCAACAAGTATAGGTTTCTATTCAAATATAAATAGAAAAGACAATTCAAACACTTAAAATACTAGTTCTAGTAAAATAAAAAACTAGCAGTCTAGCATAACACATATTATACTCATGTTGAGACTTTTGGACACAAATTCAACTATAAATAAGATCCTAGAGACTCTAAAATAGCCAAAAAGAAATGGCCAAAATACATAAATATTGCACGATAAGTTTCTTATTTTGAACCATCCCAAACATTCCATTGACAGGAGCCTAGTGCACTCAGCTACCCTTTTTATCTTCTTTGAGAATAGTGACAGATGCAGTCATGAGATTCTAGCATCATGTCAGAGGCCAAGATGCCAATACCTTTTATTAAATATGCATGCTGATCCCTTTTGCAGTAATAATATTCATGAAGACACAGACAATCAGACTGCAACTTTAAAGATTCATAAACTGAGCTCATTGTTATCTACTAGTATGCAATTCACCAAATATTGCAAAAATAATAATGATATGACAATATTATTCACCTTGCAGTATCTTTCACCACGTGCCAACTATCCAAATATTTGGGGATTCCATCAATATTAGGTCTTTGCTGCAGTGTAGCCCAACAGTATCAGTTAAGACTAGGAAACTTCTCTTGGATTAAGAAAATTAAAACTTGGTGCAAGAACCAAGATGATTAATTGTCAGACAGAAAAGTTGACAAGTCTATTTATATTAACAGAAGAATAACACAGAAAGTACCTGTAAGCGTGATCGAACAACCTATCAAAAACACCAATATGCATTAGGCATTAAAAATGAATATAGTAGAAAACAGAAAAGAACTGTTCTTGACCAGCTTGCCTGATATGGATATGTGAATAGAATGGCAAACGATTTTGAGGAAGCTCCAAGAGCAGCATAATCAAATGAGTTCTAGTGAACAAGAAAACAATAAACCACATCATAAACAAAATTCTAAACTGTCCAAGAGTAAGAAATATTAACCGAGTTAAACCATTAATGTTATATTAGAATTACGTAAAAGATTTGTAGTCAGGCAAATACACTTTATGCTCAACGCATCTTCTCCTTTCCCTTTCTAGTTTTATGGACTCCGATTTGCAAAAAGAATGAATGGAATAAAAAATCCCACATTTTCTAATTGAACACATCAGCAACCTTGAGATTTTCTTAAAGTTTTGGATCCATCCTTGACATCATCAAAACATGACCACAATAAGATTTTGCAATTTCTGTATTGCAAAGTGTCAAAATTGATATGGTAAAACATAAATTGCTGTCCGGGTTAGGGGTTCAGAAGTGCAAAAATTCAGCTATATATATATATATATAGTGTGTGTGTGTTTATGTATATATATATATATATGTATATATATATTTGTATACATGTATATATATTTGTATACATGTATATATATATATATATTTACATATATATATATACATGTATACATATGCATATGTATATACATTTATATATCTATATGCATACATGTATACATGTATATATATATATATATATATATATATATATATATATATATATATACATGTATATGTATATATGTATATATGTATATATATACATATATACATGTATACATATATATACATATATATATACATGTATACATATATATACATATATATATACATGTATACATATATACATATATGTATATATACATGTATACATATATACATATATATACATATATACATATATATAAAACTCGAATTGGCATATCGGATCAGATGATTGCAACATTAATTTAAATGTTATCAGTTGGTAGATTTCCACAGATTAATATATATTTCATCTAGCAGCTCCCTCTTTTTATCCACTTCGATCTCATTCTTGTCGAGCAAATATTAATATAGAGGCACTGAAATTAGAGAATAAAAAAACTGAAAACTAAAGGTAAAAAATGAATAGATGGCAGACTCTGGGAAAAGAGAAACTATCATGACAATTTAATGTTATGTGATGAACTTTAAAGACTTGAAAGGAGACATGATGAGTTCAATTTTATATTGAGACATTCATTTGTCTCTTCTGACGGTCAATAAGTATTCAACAATTTGATAAAAGATGGCAATCACACAAGTTATGATGGTACCTTCCATTGCTGGCTACCAAAGAGAACATTTTTAGGTGATGCAGATATCTACATCCATACATATCGGAAAAAGGATGCTATTTACACATAATGGAACTACAAAAAGAATTAGTTGAATCTGATGCTAGAAGATTTTATTCAACTGACAAAAAATATATCGTCAAAATTTTGCAATTTCTGTATTGCAACTGATACTATAAGATTTTGCAATTTCTGTTTTGCAAAGTGTCAAAATTGATATGGTAAAACATAAATTTCTGTCCAGGTTAGGGGTTCTGAAGCGAAAAAATTCAGCTAAGACGGAACTGATGTTTAGTTTATCTGACAGATCATTTTTTTTTAATTTAGCAAAAATAATTCGTAAACATCTTCTCTTTATAAAGTATAAAGAATATATAAGCAATATATATAATATCTAGAATCATTTTTTTTAAGATGTCAGATACTTCAATTGATAAAAACCTTGACTAGCTAAAAGACGTCATAAACACCTTCTCTTTATAAAATATAAAGAATTTATAAGTAATATATATAATATCTAGCATCAAAGATTTTAAGATGTCAGATAACAAAAACCTTGATCGTCGATAGCAAGGTCCTAGGTCAAATCCCATCTATGCCACTTACCTTTGCAAAAGATATATATGCAATATCTTCCCAATTATCAATCACTTGTTAAGCTTATGACCATTTTATCCGATTAAAAGGAGAAATTTGAAAGTTAACCTTTGAAATAGTGAATTTTCAAGCATAAACACAATATACAAAAGATACACAATCCATCTGAGGTTGTCATTTGTACATATTCAAACTATAGTGTCTACTTCCTAAAACACATTAGTGAGAATATTACCAGTAGGTTATCACCTTCAGTAATTTTTGCCTTTCCACCTTTGCCCTTCATGTAAGTAGCAAGTTTACGGAGCTCCTCATAAGCAGTAAATTGGATTGCACCATGAGTAACCTAACAGAGGATAAACAAGCATCAAAATTTCCACTAATACTACAAAATATAGGTAGAGAAATTAAAAGAACAGTTCATCATAAGTAGCCGATGATAGCGACAGCAACAACTAATACTACAAAATATAGGTAGAGAGATTAAAGGAATAATTCGTCACAAAGTAGTCGACGACAAATGCTAACAGGAATATAAGGCCAAAAGATGAATGCAAAACTGCAGATATTAACCATTAAGTGAGAAGTCAATAAAATTGAATGAGCCAAATAAAGTGAGAAATCCAACAAAAAATTCCTAACATTCTGGCATGCAAACCACTAGCCTTCTGGCAAACAAGAACCTTCTGTTCTTAGATGCCTCCTTTATCAGACATATATAAGCAAGCCTAATTTTTATGTTACATAATTGGAATTCAAATTGTCAAAACCAATGCATCACAAGTTGGTTAAAGATATACAAATTTAATAAGTAGGGGCTATATGTAGCGGTTTTACTTTTGTTTCTCTAGAAGAGTAATATGTGTTGCCCATATGGTTGGCATGACAGAAAACCTAATCCTTGACTAAAACATAGTATCATAAACTTCCTTTCACCTAATATGCACTGAAATCCCATTATGTCCAGACACATGATAACTAGCCTTTCCTCCATCATATGATGCCTGAAACTAGTGTAGTAGCCAAATGATAATTATGCATTTCACATATTATGAGTATAGAATGTGATAGGAGCCATATCTATTGATATATTTTAGAGAAGAGATAAATAAAAGAAAACAGCGCTAAAAAGCAACAATGTACATGGTACATGCCATGGCAATTCTTGAACCTGATTCTTCAATCCACAAACACACATCAGACATTTATAAATGAGTGGTCTAGCATGAGTTCATAGTCTTCTAAATCAAAGGTGGATTCTAATAAGTCTCGAGTGATGGTTTTCACGATCTAAAAGGTTAGCGAATTGAGTATCAGAATAAGATAAATAACAGAATAACCTACAAGTATTAGCTATTAACCAAAGAAACATATAATCCTTAAGAAATTATTATCCCTATGGGTGCAATTTAAAACCATAAAGTAAGGACTAATATCAGGCAGACATTACTAAAAAGACGGCAGGAACATTTAGATCTCATTCACTTCTTGGTGCCACAGCTGAGAAAGAACTAACAGTTCATGTTAAAAGATTAGGGAATGCATGGCAACATATCCACTAAATCAGAAAAAGAAACACAGATAGCACGACATCAAGCAAACAAGATATGTCGTGAGCAAACAAGCACAGTAAAAGATATAGAAGACTGTAAATTGCAAAACTGGAATAGTTTACATTTAGAATCAACAAATAGCAAATTACATACAAGCAGAAGACTCGGTCCAATCCCTCTATAAAGTCCCTTCCATCCTTCCTCTTTTAAAATGGTCCTCAAAGCATCTGACCTTACATAACAAGTATACAGATGTTTAAGTAATTTCTATATACTCAATAATGACTTGCTAAAAGGAAGAATATCAAACAATGAAGCAATAAGAGGAATTTATGAGATATTATTTAATTATTTATACCAGGTATGTTGCTCAAGTGGTATGCATTAATCTAGCAATTCTCAAATCCCTGGACTTCGTGGAAATAAAATTGATAAAAAAACATACCATACAGTCCAGAATATGGCCGATAATCTTGGTGAGGTGTTTGGAGCTGCATTCGTGTTTTTACAAGCCAAATAGGATTGGTAAACAAGGATACCTGGTCAGAGAGTTTGCATCATCAAATAAAATAAGTGTTGGTCAGCATACAATTAAATTGGCAATCAAAATGTAATATCCTCATTATTTTCAATATCAGAACTGTCACATATTCGACATGAAACCATGTAAAATAGTTAGACCACTATAGTCAAGTTTAATTAAATGAAATCACCAAACCAATTGTGAACCTTAAACAATCAAGGATCATTATTGGATATCCCTTCACTTCTTTTTCTCATTCATTCTTTTTTTCCCTCTTTTTTTACAGGAAACGAAGGGATTAGGAACTCACGAGGGAGGGAGAACACACTGGTAGAGCAGTTCCGCTTTTAGCCTTGACAATCAACTCTTAGTTTGTTAGACCAATCTTATGCTCATTTGTATCAGATCCCTCTTCAGCTACAATACATAGATCCCTCTTCGGTTACGATACACTAACACACACATGTTGCCTACACGAACTCACTAACACAAATGTCGTTGCCTACATGAACTTGTTTGAAAATCTCAGGCAATAAACAATCAACTGGCTTGGTCCACTGACTACAATCACAAAGTTACAGAAGAAGTGCCTACAACAGCATTTATTATCACCTGACATAATAACAATAACAACACCGCCTGCAACCATCATGGCTGCCTGAGAAATAACATTCGCCACCAGCAAAGATACATCTGCCAGTCATTATGCCAAAAGCAAAAGATAAAATGAAAAGAATTGGAGATAATTAGTCTACAGACTCTTAGCTCATATTTTAAGTACCTACAGAAGATATCCATTAGTCCAAATGTGAAACATCCTCAACCAAAATATGCCAAGGACTGATGCTATTATTTTTCTGATGCTATTATTTTTCTGAATAACTAAAGTTCACCAAGCGTGATAAGCTACATATTCATTTATTCATCTTATTTGAACCAAAATGACTCCCAAACTAATAGAAATCAATAACGGTGCAATTTGACCAAAACAACCTGAAGGTATAGAGGTCAAGTATAGGGTTTCGTTTTCTTTTCTTCCTTTCCTTTTTCTTTTAAGAAAGGGTTTGAGATGTGCATATTTGCACCCTGGTGTAGTCTTTTCGCTGTGAAACTTGAGCTCAAGCATGAATTACGCTAGGATCAAACGGAGGTGTCCAGCAACATGTTCCGATATGAATCCAAATACGCAACAGAGGAATAACTATAAATGTTAGCTCTTCCTATATCAATTTCCTAATCCTCTTTTATCATTTGCTGTTCTATACTTCTATTTTTGTCACCTAAGATCCTCAGCTTTCTCTTTCTCCCCATCTCCTTTCCCCTTAGCTTTCTTTGTCTGCTACTACCACCATGCCCCTGTTCTTACTCCATCAGCCTTTCTTTGCCAATACCATCAGCCTGCCTACCATGGGTGGCAACTCATATTTTTCGGGTTATGTTGACCTTATTTCAATCTCAAGTGACAAATAAGTCCAATCTCACATCACGGCTCTGGGCTAGCATTGTGAGTTACTGATGCAATTACAAGTCCTAATTCCTTAATCAAAGATCAAATCAAGGCCCTTTATTGGATCTGATTGGAATTTTAAAAATCACGTCAAACCTCCAAATCTTGCACCGTTACCATATCACCCAAATTAATGCCTAATGTATTGTTGAGCAAAGTTGTTGAACAGTTGTTCTAGCTGCCTTTATAATGACTGGTCAACAAGTAAAATATGTGTCTAATTCTACAACAGATCAAAATGTCAACAAAAGGACAATATGTCAAATTGTTAAATTATGAAGATATAAAATGGTCTTAAATTAGAAAGAATTTTGATTTGTAATGCATCATTCAGATGCAATTATCATTGAGATAATTCATTCAAAATAGGATGATCCAAATGATATTGGTCAATCATTTATGAAATCTACAAATATTTAAGGCAGTCTTCATATTATTGGTTAAGGCATACCCATTATATAATTGTACAATAATCATGATATAGTTCTTACAACAATTGTCGAAACCCTTAGTACAAGTTTGTGGTTGTGCATGCCAGCATGCACCCTTTCCCTCCATTGGAAGAGACAATGGGATAGTATACCCACTATATTTTCTGTGCACATCAACTCCATACCAGACAGATCCCACCTTCTATACTATGCATGGGTAGATCAGCTGGAGTCACTAAGATGCGGAACCAAGTTGGGTGAAGACATTTCTTTGACCTTTTCAGGAGGAGGCAACCTCTACATCTCAAAGGAGTCCACCAACTATTTGAACAAAGAGCATGCTAACAATTATCATAACTTCATAAGAAACTCTAAGACAAATAGAGGCAGTTGATTGCTCTATTGTTATCATAATAATACATCAAGTCATTGTCTTAAACAGACTCATTAATCTTATAATTTAGTAAACTATATACATCTCTTTTTTGTTTGGGAGTTCACGAGGTTCCTAGATGACCGGCTGTCGTATAAATGAAATAACATACAAAAACTGTAATTATAAATTTAGATAAACACAAAGACCAAGAAACTAGTTAATTAACTTATTTCTGCATTACTAAGAAATCACCAGATATGCAACAAAGTTAAGGCAGATACATTAATATATAGGTTGAATATATGAAAGACTTGGTCGAATCAACATCTATGATGTGTTGATAGATCATACAAAGCAAATAAACACACAAGATTACATCCAGATTCATTATCCAAGATTAATTTAATCTCTGAAACATAGAGAGCCACAACATTATCAATTGGCTGTAGTAATCACAAAAAAAGAGATATTTTATCTGACATGACAAAGTATCTATTTGATGAATTTACAAGTGAGAAGATAGTGTGTAAAACTGTTGCAAGATAATGCAAACTAGATGGATGATCATAAAACAGCTAAAGTACTGACCAAAACACCAGCTTCAGCTGCAGAGAGAAGATGATAGCTGGGGCTGAGCTGCTCATTGTTCCTTGTTAAGTACCTTTGTTTTGCTCTGCTATAGCTGAAAAAAAGAAAAAACTTCTTGCCTAGAAAGTGATCCATATAATCAACAATATAAAAATCAGCTACATCAATTCATCGATGAAGTCAGGCATCAAAGAGGAACAAGACAACAGAAGCATATATGTTTCATCTACTGTAATGACATGAACACTAAATGCAAAAGTTTTCACAAGAACTAACCAACAGCAATTTCATTGCATAAGGAAACTAAAAAAATTCTTGTTTAAAGAAAGGGGAAAGTTTAGCAATAAATTAGGAGCCAGCTGCAGATGCTGAGTGAGACAGTAAAAAGAAAGAAAACATTCATACAAGCAAAATCAGAGGCCCACTTTGGAATGTAGAGTATGAAACCTGAAACTTCTTTAGTGCTAATGGATGGTCTAAAGACTTTGCTGCAGGGTTTTTGGTCATTTTTGTATATATACAGAAACATGCAGATATAAGCATCATGTTTATACTACATGAATTTTTACCACCAAGAAGTTTCATTAAAGAGGATGAGCCTTGGTACAAATGGTAAGGTTGTTCCTTTGCAACGTTGTGCTAGTCATAAGTGTCCTGCAAGTTAATCACGTAAGTGATGACACGTGTGACATGATACGCACTCTTTTTGTTTATTATATATTTGACATTTTTTCTACTTTATATTACCCGTTACATATATATTGTGATGTCCATGGATTTATGTAGTGGAAATCGGATTGTAATGAGATAACGATAATGAAACCGATTTACCATTAAACACAAACCCTAAATAATCCCGGTCGTAAATTACTCGAGAGGAACATTGAGATAACTGAATAAACTAGTATGCTGTATACCCATCCATATGATAGAAGCGACTAGTCTCATAGTTGCTCGTGTGGGGACACTAGGGATACGGTGCAGATGCTCATTGGAGAATAAGTTCACCGATCGATTCACTCACGGAATGCTAGATGGTTGATGATACCTCATTGTCAGACAATGATCTCGTCATCCTAATGGTGTATCTGGTCCTTAGGCTTGAGACACCAATGATGTCCTGTATGAGTACTCCACTCTTTCATATCAGACTTATAGGCCTAGAAGTTCCAGATCTGACATATCTAGTCATCGAGAGTGACAGCTAATCTTACGAAGGCTATTGAGTGTCGATATAGGATCATCCACTCTTGATGTCATGAGAGGAATATCTTATGCGTTCTTGCTCAGACAAATCCCTAGCCAAGGTCATTCGGATTAAGAGAGAAAAAGTTCTCCGGGAGCATCCGATTATAACAAGACTCGAGTAGAAATCAAATGAGCTTGATAGCACCATACCCAGAATATAGATTTTGAGATATTAGATGAATGACAGACTATATATACATAGTAATTGAGGACAAACAAGTCCAATAGATTGGATTCCCCTATATTATCTAGAGATTGCAACGTAATGGCCTAGTACGTTCGTAGTAATTCAATAAGATATCCAATATGCAGTATGCCCCTGAATTATTGGATCTTGTAGAGAAGATCCAATAAGAGTTAATGAGAGATTATTGGGTAGAAATCCACTAATTCAAGAGGCTTGGGTAGTTGGATGGAGATCCACTACCCAATAGGGCAGGATCCATTAGGGTTAAGTTGACAAGGAACCTCTATAAATAGGAGGGAACCAAAGGGCTATAGGCTAGACCCCTTTTGGCTGCCACCTCCTATTCTCCTCTCCCCCTCTCCTCCTTAGCCAGCAACACCTGTTTGTTGTATGTGGATAGCAAAAAGGGCCAAGCCCTTCTTGATCGCATGGTGCGTATGGAAAGGAAGATTGTACAGCGATTTGAGGAGCGTCTTCGCAGCCCTTACCGTGTGAATCACCACTAAAGAGGAGGACAGTTGACTTCCTTCATCTTCTCCCACAGATCTACAGGTTTTCAGAGATATATGATCTCCCTAGGTAACACATCTTTCTTATACGTGTAGTTTTCGATTTTACGGGTTCTTGCACATCAATCTTCGCACAACGATGAAACTTTCTTTTTCTGCAGGAAATTTTATGATTTTGTTTTCTATTCTTCCGCTGCACATGTGATGTCGCCCTAGATTTCCCAACACCTTGTACACTAGATTGGCCCGTCGAGCTCAGTTAGAAAAACAACCACATGTATGAATATCATCCGTGCACACTTCTTATATGCATCTCACACACTCATGCAAATATCTGTCCATGCTAATCAACTTCTATAGTGAAAAAAATATAAAAAGTAATTCCTAGTTTCAACACAATTAAAGATAGTACTCAAGGTGAACTAATGGCTGACACCTGGTTCATAGTTTTGCTAACCCTCAAGCATATTGCCAAGAATGCTCATGCTAAGACTCAATTAGAAAGAGAGAAAGAACTTGGCAAGGATTTGAGAACCAACCACTCGCAGCTTGACATATATTACAAAAATGATAAAATAAAGCTTTGTCTTCAATGCTCATGACTGTGATACTAACTCAATCTCCATCTTCGCAGATCACCACTAATGCATCAGGATTGATGATGCTGATGATAAATGAAACCATGAGATGGGGGAAGCAGGGTGCCTTTTACGACAAAGCCATTTACTTGCCATCTTGCACGTATTGCCACTGATTTCCAGTAAGCATAGTGCAGCACAAAATTCCAAATCCATTTCAACTCTATTTCAAGGAAATTTAATGCCTCACTTGTTCAATGGTGACCTCATGTTGGCCATAGGCAAGCATAGTGCACCATAAGCCAACATTGTGCTCCCACAACATTATGGCGACACAAATTTAAGAAGGTAAAACACATAAAGTAGTTGGGAGAATAACTTATGCATTTTGAAATTTAGAAACATTGAGGAAACAACTACATGAGGGCTTTAGAACAACTACAAGAGATTTAGTATAATATCTTGTTGCTTCCACATTTGGTGTATCAACTAGAGGAAAAAAAAAATCCAACATTACTTACAAGAAGAAGTAGAGGCCCCACGAAATGGTAGATCCAAAGACTGCTGGATAAAAACCTGAATATAGCCCTTTGAAGCCCTAGAAAAATGCAACATCTAATTGTTACCAAGATAATTACCACTTTAAGCTACAAAGTAAATACTTAATTAGGAAAATCCCCGAAACCAATAATAATAATGTCAGAAATTATATTTTAATCCAGCACAAAATATGCTGACATGAAAAATATCAAATTCAAGATTGGAATCACCAGGGGTATCAGAGACCACAAACCAGTTTGATCAACAAATATATGCTTCCTTTAATAGGCCTCCCAAATCCTATTCAATCAGCAAATCCTAGATGATTTCTGGCCAAACCCAATGGATATTGGCTGATCCCAATTTCTCGAGAAGTATCAGACTGTCTTTGACTAATCCTATTCCAACTCGACCGACTCAGATTGGAAATGACCGAGTTTGAAATATATAGTTGGTAGAATATGGTCATTTATTACATATTATTTCATTGTATGATTGCCAAATTTTAACAGATATGGAATAAGATTATGATTTATCAAACCTAGTAAAAGAAAGTTAGGAATATGGAACTCATTGTGAGAGATTAATTGTCAACTAATTACCAAATTTGGACATATTTGAGTTTAGATTACAACTTAATGTATCTAATTATTCATAGTGAAATTCTTGCATCCAGACAATATATGTGCTGCCCCTGAAAGATCTTGCCTCCTCTGTTGTTTAATACTGACTCTTGATATTTCAAATAAGCCTCAAGTATGATAGTCACGGTTACTCAGATTATTCAGTTCAAGTGTATTAGCCACTAAGCTAATCATTTGAATCAAAATTCTTGCTTTTATCAGCTTGGCTTAAATTTTGGTTGATTGCTCCATCATAAATACACATATTTCAGAGGAATAATAACAAACAAACCATAAGCAAGGAGAACAGAAATAACCAACCTCGGTTCTAGCAATAGTATAAATAGCGTGCGCGGTGTTCCTGTAGAGCGGAAGATGCGAAGCTCGTCCATCGGTAACTAATAAAGGGAAAGAGAAGATCGTCAGAGACCTACGAAGGGCAGAGAGATCGGAGGAGAGAGACAAGAAGAAGACCTTGAAAGCGAGTACGGACAACGTCGAGGGGATGGAGGGCGGCGACTGTGGCGAACCCTGCGACGGCGCCGGCGCCGGCGTTTTCCCACTTCCACCTCTCCGCTTCGTCCGCGGGCGGCATCGAGTGCTTTATGGTCCGTTCATCAAAAGGCTAACCTCGGAAAACAAACATCTAAATAGGCCGCAAAGTTGGCCGACCCCAAGGAGGCCGGGCCCGGTCCGACTGAAGCGGAAACCCTTATTCCTCGGCTTCCACAGGGTCACCGCCACGCGTGATCCAGGCCGCGCCACCATCTCGTAAACCTTGCTATTCCCATCTCTCCCTGCCCCGCTTCTCATGGTGTGATCGACTGATCCAATTCGCGCCGTTACGACGCCTGGAGACCAAATTATGCTTCAGCACTCAGGCTGCTGCAACAGGAAGTGCTCCTCAGACCCCTCTACCACCTCCAACTCCGGAAAAGATCCATTTTGGTGATCCAAAGGATGGAAAAGATCGTTCTTTTCACTAACCTGTATAGCTTGCATGATCCTCTCCTATAAATTGCCATAAATTGGGTGAAAGAGGAGTATGTAAAAGAGCGGTTGAAGACTAGGAAGGAAGCTTATCAAGCTGGATCCTTGACGTACATGTACACTATGTTGCTTGCAGCTTAAATCTGCGATGAAGAGAAAACACTTTACCAGAGAGCCTTGACGGAAAACAAGGGAAACCAAAAACAGAAGCCTCCTTTCCCTGCTAACACTGGACTGACGCTGGCTGTATGCTCTACAAATTTGCAGTGAACAGATCTGCATGGTTATCAAGCGCACAAAGTTATATTGAAAGAGGATATGAGCATTCCATTGAAAGAATTGTCAGAGAGGCATTGTTGGGGCATTTGGGGAGGTTGGGATAACCTCTTCTCAAATACATTTGTGACGGTGTCTTAATGGATTATGATGCTAAAGCTTTTCGAGCTGGACTGGTGGAGGACAACCCTTTGATTCGTGGATGCAGTAGGAAGATTGACCGACTTCTATAGGAACGAGAGCTGTGGGCAGTGAATGCCCTGCGGGGAGTGGACTGGGTATCTATTGGATTACCATGAGCATGCTCTGGGCAATGTTGCTGCATGGCCAATCCAGAGTCTTATCAGGCATTTTATATCAAACAGACACACACACAGCAGGAAGATGGCTTGGAGGCTGCAGTTGCTCAACTCCTCTGGCCCAACCATGTGGAAGAGCTATATTCCACCTCTTTTCAGCTTGCATTTGAGGATATCACAGTCATTCAGTCTTGATTCTGTGTGATATTGATGGAATAACATTCTGCAGCATGCCACAAACATTTGACTGCTTTAGGATGTGTTTCAGGCCACAGGCAACTCTTGAATTGCTTCAGTTTGGTGAGAGCACTCCTGAATCCGTGGAGGTTCTGAATCCATCATATACCTCATTTTTGTTGTTACTTTGTAATTAGTGTACCCTGAGGATTTCATTAATGAAACATGTTTATGGCAGGATTCTGTGCTGAAAGTTATGCATGGTTACCAACTATTCATTTCAAACCTAAATTCTTGAAACATTAGTTATTATAAAAAAAATGTTGCATGAGGTTTTGTATAAAAATCATCATATCAAAATTTGCATGAAAAAATTTAATGCATGAGGTTTTTCAAGTATTTTATTTCTGATGCACATATCAATATTTGCACGAATTTTTTTATTCTGTAATTTATTGAAAAAAATTTCCTTCTATTGGTTTTTTTACCCTATAGTCTATGTCGCATCTCTATTTTTTTATTTGGACTAAAATATCCTTATTCTTTGGTTTGAATGACATTGGAACCAAAATGCATGAACCCATTCTTTCCTCCTCCTCCTTTGTTCTACTCCTCTCTCCTCCTCCTCCAAAAGTACTTGTAAAATTTAAATTATAGTTCTTCAAAAAGAAAAAAAAAAAATACATGAATGAATATCACAATCATATGTGGGTATGAATATATATGTTTAAAGTGTTTTAGATAAATTTCATCAAAATACACTTGATTTTGAAATGAAATACAGTCTTGAATAATATTTAAATGGATAGATTTTTTGAATGAATTATTTTAGTTCATTTTCAAGTGTAACAAGGTTAAATTCAGGGAATTAATTTAGTTCATGTTTGTGGAGGAATTATCAGGAGGTTTCTGCCTTATTCAGGGAAAGCAGTGGATCATTTTCAGAAATGAAAATTCCTTCTCTTCCCCAGATGTGAACATCTTGTCCATTCAACTTGCTTGTTTCTTGTTTCATGGGGATTGCCACTTGTGTTCGGAGGAAGAAGAATGGCCGAGCTTTTCCTTTACAACTTGGCTTGCCTCGCCTAACTGCCAGGCCTTTTCTAGTGCTGCTGCACTGTCAGATCGAGTCATTTCCTATATGTCATCTCTTCAATGTTTTCACAAGGGATTATTTGTGGCTTGAGCTGCAACATCTCCTTATCTGATGGTCCTGCGGGCAATAGCGGACAAGCCTCCGTGTTTAGGTAGTTGGGTGTACTTATTTTTTCATTGACTTTTCTTCTGAGATCCCTAAATTATTGCAAAAATGTCTCTTATCAATATAAATCACTCATCAAATCCATCGATATTTAGATAATCCAGGATCCTAGAACAAGCAGGAAGACCTCAAAGTTGGAATGTTTTAACAATCTGCCTCTAGAGTCTGTAGGCGAAAAAATTCATCCGATGATGAACGACGTACTTGGGATAACTTTATAAATCTGTACATGAAGATCAAAATAAGACATACACATGTATTTTATATACCGCATTACCATGTCCCAAAATTACATCACAGCTAAAATCATGGTTTGCAGTACATCAAATCATTCTTTTGAACTTGAGAACCACCATGCATCCTATTTTAATCAACCAAGGTCTGGATAATGCTTCAAGCAGAAAAGTATATACTATTTAAGTCATCGTGCATCTCTCACACAAATCACAAGATCAAAGAGGAACTTCGCTTGAGAAAAGAGTGCAGTCACTAGCATTACATGCATGTGTATTTAAAATGTCTGGTAAAAAACAATAAAAGTCAATACCATTTGTGATTTAATAATGATAAGCAGCAGCTGCCTAATTATTTTCCTAATCAAAAACTGAATTCTAAGAATTGTGAAGTTTCAGCTGAAATTTAAATAGGATTATCGTCCATTATTTTTATGAGCATAATAAAGCTAATTTAGCTTGAATTATTAAATCACTTCTCGATGGTTCCTCTCCATCCCTCTACTCTTTTATTTTCTTACTTATTATTCCTACATGCTCATAAGGGAAGCCAATCTTGAATCCTATCAAAATCCTTTTGACATTAAATAATTTCTTATAATTCGCGACAATGGAGAAAGCCTTATCGAACACCATCAAAGCCAACCCAAGCCTTTCATTCTACACAAATCTTCCCCAGTGTTTATATCGATTATAATTCCTTGAATGATTGCTATACAAAGCATACTTGACATCAAATATCAGAACAATCAAGTTGATAAACCAACATCCCTAAGGTTAATTAAATTAGCTTCGGTAATTAAGATTCTTTTTCCTAGTGGAAAATACTTTTTTCTCTAATATATCTTTTAAAATCCATGTGAATTGACAACTATCAACAACAACTTCATCAAGGATAACTCGGTTTACAGAAACACCATAACGTATTACAGCAACTTGCAAGTCCAATGCTGAAAGATAACATTCATGAAATACTCTCTACTCTTTATGGGCTATATATTATGAATTAAAACATAAATGAATTTCTAATCAACCTTAACTACATAAACTCCCACATATACATATACAGACTCTGTATTGACAAAGATATGGAATACCAGATATATTCTAAATGTGTTCTTTCTATTTTATAATGAGATAAAAAGTTGGCCATGGTCTATGGTTAGCTAACCCTGATTTCTCAAACTTCTAACGAGGAATAGTAAAGCAGACCCCAAATAAAGGAATTTAGCACTTTCGGGAAAAAAAAAAAGAAAGACACTTATTCGAGAAATATGCTACGGTCATTACTGATCAATTAGTGCAAAAAAGAAATTACAAAGTCTATGAGAAACTTGTCAAGAAAAGAGTCGGTACTAAGAGGCGAGGTGAATTAGTGCACCGATAAAAATTATGTTGGTTCAAAACTTCATTATGATTAAATTCGTTTCCAACGAAAAACTGTTTCAAGTATTAACTTTGAAAGCATATGGAAGAGCACAATAGATATAAAGTAAGTAAAGTGATTTGCAGTAAAGTAAATTGCATAAAAAAAATACAAACCAGATTTTTATAGTGGTTCGGTCGTCGTGACCTATATCTACTTTGCTGATTCCTCTTCCGTCGATGCCATCGGCATCCACTATTGATCTTCTTTCAACGGGTGAAGACCAACTATCCTTTTATACCTCTCTTCTCATTTTCACATAAGACAACCTTTTACAACTCTCTTTTACAAGGTATCTCTCTCACACCTCCCTTAGAACTCTCTCTAAGTTTTGGGAGGAGGGAACTCAACTTTTTAAAGTTTACAACTTTAGAATCATAGGGTTTTGTTCAATATTTCTTACTTCTCTATGCAGGAATAGCTGGTGTATTTATAGACCCTAAATGGATTTAAATTTGGAGCCCAAAATTCAAACCCTCAAAATTTCAAGGTATGGGTGGTACCATCGCCTGTAGCCTGACACTGGGCAGTACCATCGCCCAAACAGTCTCGGAGACTGAGTCTGGGCAATACCACTATCGAAACTAACAGTACCACTGCCTGACATAGTCTTGGAGACTATGCCATGACGGTTTCACTTGTTTGGTCACTGTTTGGGTCTTTCTTTTAGCCCAACATAGCTCAAACTTGGCCCAACTGTCCCCTAATTGGGTTGGCCCAATTATAATCCCTATTATGTGCTAATACAAATTTTAAGACATTTACTAAGCTAAATAAAGTTCGTAAGTCTAGGTTTCTTTTGGCGATCTTCAAGCGAACTTCCGATGATCTCTCGGTAATATTCTAGCGGACTCCCGGCAAGCTCCTAGACTTCATGATGATCTTCTTAGTAAGTTTCGATGAGCTTCTTTGGCAAGCTCCGGGACTTCTCGGTCAATTCCGATAAAACTTCCGACGAATGTCTAGACTTCCGACGAACTCTTGAACTCTCAACGAAATCACGTTCTTGACTCCGAGACTTCATTTTGCTTTATGTCTTGCTATCGTAGTTAATCCTACACACGTAAAAACATACTTTGATCTAGACAATTATTACTAAGCATGAATCATATTGTTCAGCATGTCATTGGTCCATCGACGCTTCATCTGATTCTTCGACGCATTGTCCTCTCTTGCAGCCTATTACCCAATCGGCTAGTTGACCTCCGTAACTCCAATATCCGTATCGTAATTTCTGCTCTTCTTAGCTCGATGCCTGAATCCATGGCCTGAAGCCTTCTGTCGATACGTCATCCAATCCTCTAGTTAGACATCCAATCTTCTGACATGTTCCACCAACCCAACATGATTCTTCCTGCTTTAATTGTCTCATCCTGATCGAAGAATCCTACGTCACTCAAAACATAGATTAATTCTAAACACTTATTAATTGGTTTCATCATCAAAATTCGAGATTCAACGATCTCTTCCTTTTTTATGATGACAACCAATTGATGACGGAGTTTAAACAAACTCCCCCTATCAATATGTCATATTGATATAGACTCTTGGATTCAAAAATCCAAGCAACATATTATCATAAACTCATGCATATCATACTTGTCCCCGTTTGTCATCAACAAAAAGGAGAAGAGTAACTAGCAAGTGTTTTTAGACATCCAAGTTCAAATTATTGCATAATAAATCTCAAGTTTTATTATCATTGCAAGTTAGCAAAAATTTTGAGTTTTATATTATGTAAGCTAGCAATATTTAAGATGTTCAAGAAAGACAACTTTTTCTTCTTGAAATATACAAGTTAGCAATCTTTGCTTCTCTTTTGAGATGAACAAGTTAACATGTTTTTACATCTTTTCTTTGTCATGGGCAAAAAAAGAGGAATAACAAAACAATGGTATAATTCATTAATTTTTAAATTATGATAAAAATAGAGTGTCATTCTTATTTCAATATGTCATAATTGAGATAAACCTTGAATTTAAATTTAATTCAAGTCAATACAATTTTAATCATGATTCTCATATATGATATGCAATATATCAAATACATCATCATAATAAAATTATAAGTATTGCATGCATCATTTTTTAATAAGCTAGTAACTTTGCTTCCTATAAAGTTTTTCTTCTTGTAATTTGTGAGCTAGCAAATTTTACACATATGAAAGTTGACAAGATTTTTTACATCTTTTAGGACGAGCAAGCTTTTTGCTTCTTCTTGAAGTATGCAAGCTAGCAAAATTTCTTCCCCTTTATCATTGTCCAAAAAGAAGGGAAGAAAATAATTTTGTAATTCTTTTTTCCTTTACAATAATTTTTAAATCATAACAAAGGTAAATAACAAAGATGAAAAATCAAGTCATGAATGTCAAAATAATTTTTTTATCATGAATATTTCATCATTACATGCATCAATGTCATAAGTTGAAGTATTACATGCATAATACCAAATCACTATTCATAATTACATCAATATTCTAGTCATTATTTTAATCATCAAAAAATCAAGTCATGAATGTCAAAATCATAGTATTGCATGCATTCATATCATCACATGAAGAATATCAAGAAGAACTTGATGATGAGATATACTTCATGAATATAAGAAATTATACAAAACCAAAAAATCATATCATGAAGGATGAGATCATGTGAATAATACCAAAAGACATTATTCATTTTGACAAATCTCCTCTTAAATATTCAAAGAGAAATCTTAGGAGATCAAATAATAAAAGATATTCAAATAAAATTTTAAGTCATGAATTTCGAGAAAGATATTCTCTTTAGTAAATAATAAAAGGAAACGTAGGAGAAAAAGATTTCAATTCATACAAAAGAAATCTTATGATTCACATAGAAAAATCTCCTCTTTAGTAAAATACCAAGAAAAATTATAGGAGTATAAAGAAAAGATCTTGATTAAAAAAAATTATCTCAAGTATTTCCAATAAACCAAGATCATAATTTTGATAAAACTTATTCAAATTCAAATCATCAAAATCTCAACATTTCTTTCAAAGAGATTCAAAATGGCATAAATAATTTTATTGATCTCTTAGTGAAAAATCGATAAGACAGAGAAAAAGAAATTTTCAAAAAATCCTTTTCTCCTTTTGATTGATTGATTTCATGCATGTTCTTTTCTTTCAAATCCATGCATTATTTATTAACAGCAAAAAAGAACTTTCAAAAGATTGCAAAAATTATCATGCATAAGTTTAAAATATAAATTAGTTAAGCATACTTTCAAGTCATCATTATATTATTATTAATATATATTTTCCTTTTTATATATTTCATTTTAAGTGATTTATTTCATTTAAGCATGATTAAGTTTTTTTTTTTTTTTTCGTATGAAAACATACATCATAGTTTAAAATAAAAAAGGCCATGTTCATTATCATAAAAATCGATAATCCATAAATTTTAAGAATCATCATGCATAAATTCAAAACATAAACTTATTAAGCATGATATCAAATCATTACTTTAAATAAAATATGATTTTTATTAATCATAGAGCATTATCAATCAAAATCGAGAAACAATATGATTCATCTTGTTTGGTGTACAAGCATTAAATTTATATCTAATATTCTATTATATTATTAAAATATCAAGCATGATTTCATAAGGTATTTTTAATTAAAATTATTCTATTTGTTTATCATAAAATATGTAATTTTTATGATTACTTTTAAAATCACTAGAAAGGTAAGCATGATCCAATTTTATTTTTGTATTTTAATTAAACATGCGATTAAAAAAAATATAATTTTTCTAAATTAATTTAAGAACAACTCATGAAAAATATTATATAATTTCGAAATAAATTAAAGAAGTTTCAAGTTCACCATCACTTGAGCTTATGCTCGAGTGGTCTTCAATTGTTCTAAGTCTAAAATCCTTCTTGTTTTTTGGAAGATGATTCTCAAGTTTTTTATGTGCATTACATGTTATTTCGTAGGTCATCAAAGATCCTATAAGTTTTTTAATTGAAAAATGGTTCAGGCTCTTTAATTCTTGTTTTGCCATTATTTTTGAATCCTAATTTTTAGAAAGCGATCGTAAAATCTTGTTAATGAGTTCAAAATCCGAAAAACTTCTACCAAGTGCTTTTAAACCATTGACGACATCCATAAAATGGGTGTATATGTCTCCAATGATTTCACTTAGTTTCATATAAAATAGTTTAAAATTATGCATTAAAAGATTGATTTTAGAATCTTTTACTCTACTCGCACCTTCGTGTATGATTTCGAAAGTGTGCCATATTTCGAAAGTTGTTTTTCATAAGTAGAAACCCGATTAAACTTAGTTTTATCCAAAGCGCAAAATAGAGCGTTCATAGCTCTAGCATTTAAGAAAAAAGTTTTCTTCTCCAAATCATTCCAATTGTTCATTAGAAGAGAAGACCTTCAAAAATCGCTTTCGATAATATTTCATAAATTCAAATCATACACGAGATTCAATATCAAAATCCGAGATTTAATAAAACTATATATCTTCAAGAAGAAAGTTTAACGTGCCATGTCCATTGCTACAGAAAGGATATCCTATGAAACTTGGCAAAATATAAGGAGGATGATGAGCTACAGAAAGAGTCTGAAAAGCTTGTAAGAATTTAAGCACTTCACTCCCTTTAACAATAGAGAGAGAGAGAGAGAGAGAGAGAGAGATTTACTAACAATGCATATCAAGATGGATATAACATTGAATATGAAACATACATGACGCAATTTAGCATGAATACTGATCTGATTTGATTTGATTAGATGATGTATACTACCAAGCTCATTAATCTGCATGAATGCAGCCATAAGTAGGTCGATATGTGGAGGCAAAATCTTATGAAAGTACAAACCGAAAGAAAATTCACCATGACATGAATTTCAATAGGGATAGAAGTAACATCTTATGAAATTAAGAACTGAAATGAAAACTAGTCAATTCTATTTGTGAGAAATCAGGACATCCTAATTGAAGACCAGTAAAGTGTCCTTCAAACCAATGCTCTACATCCATAACTGCCCTGAAGTATGATCCCAATATGGAAAAAAAAAGTTAGGTAAAGCAGAATAGCAAATTGATTCATTAACTGTCACATGCTAACAATGCTTGATATTGTTACTAAAGCATGGTTCACTACATCCTAGCACATGAGAAGTTGACTTGGTAATTTAGCTAGTGAAAGAATGGCTGAAAGAAAATGAAGTATGAGATATAACATATAGCCGCTTACATCTTTCGGAATGACATATTTATACCCCTTTATTCATATTACTTGTACTAATTTCAGACTCCAAACATAGTGCACCTTAACTCTTAAGCACCTACTGGTGTGTTCAATCGACAAGTAATAACAAGTAGGAATACGCAGAGAACAGTCCATCTCCACTACTAAGATATAAGAAGGAAAGGCCATAGTTGAAGCAAGGCGATGACAGTATCAGTCTGCACAAGCATTCAATTTATGATAGAGGAACATCATCATTATCATTATCATTATCATCAAGAAGCATAAATGGTAGTTTCCACATGAAGATCGGTAATCCACAGACCAAGCAGCAAGCATAGAGTATTTTGGTTCTCTAATTTGTTTGCAAAGTTGCATCTAATCCTTGCAACGATGACAATCACATATTACAGAAAGATGGTGCTTAAAAGGTCACGATCACTGGGCTTTGACGTCAACAATTATCAACATCTTTCTCAAAAATGAGGACGATTAAGTATATGTATAGAATCACTTGAATCAACGACTGCGTCCAATTTGGTTCCTATTTGTTTATTTAGAATACTATGCTTAGGTATTTCCATGCATTAAAGATATGAGAGTCAGGAGCAGCCAACCTCCCGTTGTTGACACTTCCGTTTATATGTAGCAAGCAATTCGATACTCAGCATAATCACTTTTAAGTTTAGAAAGTACCTAAGTACCAACTTGGTTCATTATAGACAGAAGTATTATCAAAAGTTGACAATACAAATTAAGTGATGAGACAGAAAAAACAAAATAGACAGGCCAACTAACAATATCAGAAAGACGACACAAAATTAACAATTCATTCAAGCTCATAGGGGGAATAACAAAAAATTAAGCGGCACTATTTTTATCAAAGATAGCATGCATGCCATTCATTTAATTAATGAGATTGCTAAAAATCAACAACTTTGTTGATATACACCAAAGTCAAGTTCAGAAAACTGGAATAAAGTTAAAGAATAAAAGAAAGGCAAACATCAAACCAACAATGACTTTGATGGATATCAGTAATAAGCCAAACCAATAATTAAGTGCCGAATGCCTTTACAGAAACAAATTAAGAGCCAAAGGTTTGTAATGCCAGATTTGTTATCTTTTGCACCGTTAAACTATCAGATACGATCGCTTCTGAAAGCAATTAAAGCCATATTTGCGATAAATTATGAAGCCAAAAGGAACTATTAATTACAAGAGCATAAAGTATTTGGTTCTTGTTTTCTTAACTCTGCCAAGTTTTGATATTGAAGAAATGAACTAGATGACTACCATTAGATCAAAAAGATGTTATTTTTTTCAGACAGGATAAAATATCAGTAAGCCAAGTATGATTCTAATAGATAGAATTTTTGTTTTTCTTTTCTAATATGCGAAAATCTCTAGAAGGTTATGATGTCAAGATCCATTTGACGTCAACAATAGAACATAATTAAACCAAGAGAGTAATGCCAATCTTGTATTGTTTGTAGGTAAGTAAATATTAAAATGGACACCATAGAAGAAAATGAGTTACAGATCAATAACAGTACATTAGACAAAGGCAATATAATCTAGTTATTATTGGCTGACTAGGGATTATTGCGAAGGTACATATGTAAAAAGTCTGAAGATGATCTAAATTCCTTCTTAAATCAGCATCATTACTGGCTGACTAGTTGGATGTTTCATTTGGCCTATAATAGTTCCTAAAACGGAATCTTCCATAGTGGGCCTTTTGATGTAGATTATGTTGTTTACTAATACTTAATATATCTACAACAGGCACAGGCGATTTCACACGATGCAAGATTGGAGAATGTACATATTAATAATATACTTTATTAGAGTAGCAAATGACGGTTCTGGCTGTGTTGCAATTTGCATATTTATTATAGATATTAATTGTGCTATATCACTGGAATTTAATTAAAGAATCAAATTTAATTTTAATGGGCATCGAATGCGATGGCATACTACAGTAAATGAAGGAACAAAGAAAAGTCTGAGAAATATGTTAATATGCAAAAAATACAACCTCATTTGAAGTGAATGATGTGCTGTTGGAAGGCTTGAAAATGAAATGCCCTAAAAAATGCTTTCGAAGTTAAACTCAACAAAAAAAAACTATATACAATTGTAATAAGCCAACCAAGTGTCATTCAATGACGAAAAAAATCAAAAAGAAAAGATGATTCTTGATATTCAAGCACAATTATCATGTTCCGAATATTAAGACTTATGGTAAATGATATCCCTTTTAAAGAACAAAGAACGATAAATATATAAGACACGAGAGGAGAAAATTACATCCATAAATCCGTTGATTGCAACAAAGAACCATAAATACATAAATCCGTTGCTTGCAATAAAGCCAAAAAAGACGATAAGTATAACGGAAAAGGAGACACAAGAGAAGAAAGTCATCAGCGGTGAGAAGGCATGTGAGCATGCAGTCAAACATCTCCTCCCTTTTGAAGTCGGAGTGCATCGCAAGGGAGCAATGCGCAAGGTGGAGCGCATTGTTTTTTATCGCTTTTTAACCAAAGCATCGCTTCCCCAAAAAGAAAGTCTAACAAACAGTGAGAACAAAATGGAGGGAGAGGGTAGAAAGGATTCAAAGTAAGAGAGGATCACTTCCCACTCAGCGTTGAAGAGAGCCGCAGACAAGACGACGACCATAATTTTTTATTGCTACTTTCCTCTCTTTAACTGCAAAAAAAACTAAGAAAACAATGAGAATAAAGAAGACGGTGAGGTGAGAGAAGAGAGAGTAAAAGAGTATCTTGGCGGGCAAGGGCAAGAAGTTTTCGTTTGCATGGCCGAGGCGACTACGGATGTGGTCAAGTATCTCATCTCACTGGACAACGGAGGGTAGTAGGCGAGGCGAAGTTAGTGATGTCCGATTACTGCACTCGTGTTCACCACTACTTTGCTTGCAAGAAAGCTAAGAATACAACGAGCACAAAGGGGAAAGAGAAACGATAGAATTTTGACAAGCAAAGGCTAAAATATTTTATATTAGTATAAAATATATAATCATACTATTAGTAATATGAAAAAAAAATTATATTAAAATCCGAAATCAAATAATAATTGATCTAAATAATATTATGATATGTACTTTTCATTATTGTTCAGAAGAATAAATCTTATCTAATCTATAGATAGATCATCGTCAGATCTAAGATAACTAGATACTCCTCATCTCTTCCTATACTTTCATAGGAGTACTTAAATTAATAGATTAGGAAGATTAAGAGAAAAATCTTAATCTCTTAATTACATTGAGATGCGTCTATTTAACCTCCAGATGTCCTGTTTATTTATAAATGAGAGTATAGAGTCCAGGATAAGTTATTAAGAGAGTTCCTCCCATTAAATACATCTTAAGGAATCTGAACTTCCTTAAGATGCATTTAATGGGAGGAACTCTCTTAATAACTTATCCTGGACTCTGTACTCTCATCATATCTATAATATATCTTATCTAATTAAATAGGGCTACATAATATTACATTCTCTAACTTTGCTCATTAATTAGTAAGATACAAAAAAATTTAAAATTAAAAAAATCAATAAAATTTATTTAAAAATAATTTAACCCAATTGGATTCTGTAATTTTAAAAAAATTATATATACGCGCATGAATTTTAAAAATAAGTCAATAAATCCAATAAATATAATAATACAAGTCACAGCGATTGTATGTCATTAGTGTCACGCTTCCTTCTATGTACCACAATACTGTTAGTCTTTTTTAATGTAGTTTGAAATGACTATTATAATTTGTCTTGTCAAAACAATCCTATCATCACATTCAACCATAATATGTACATACATAATTGTAAACAAGATAGTAGAAATAAATAATTTTAAGTACATAAGGAAGAATGTCAATTATAGTATCCACTCAAATATGTATTACCATATCTTTTATGGGTTACTCATAAACCCAATGATAAGAATATATTCTTTTAAAATACTTTAGGATGTAAGTTCTAAGTGAATTGATTAGCAATTAATATAGTGAAACTCAAGTAATTAATTGACATAGGATGTTTCTAGGCTCCTCTTCTCTAACCATCAAATACTTTATACTATAATATATAGAGATAAAATAGTACTTGTCATTCTTAGAAAAGAAAACTACTGTAATATCATAAAATATTTTCAACGACTTAACAATTTAGTTTGACTACACCAAGTCCTGAGATAAAATTTTGTAGTAAAAAAATTTGATCATTGGCCTGAAAGCATGCCACAAAATCAACTTTTATTATTAATAATAATAAATTACCTCTCTAATTGATATAGATATTAATCGTAAGATTGACTTCTTATTATCGAGGTAATTTATACAATTAGCATCTGAAAAATACCATTATTTCAAGCTGATATAATTTCATAAATTTGAGCATATAATCCTTTGTCCCTTCCAAATATCTTATTACTTTCTTTGTAGTCCTTTAGTATTTTTATTTTTGGGTAACTCTAATATATACCCATTATTTTTAACTATAAAATTAATATATATTCCGACACAAGCTTGAGTACAGACTTCCAACTACACATATACAAAGAATATTTTTTTTATCTGATTTTTTTCAAGTCATTTTAAAGCATTTACTATTGACTAAAATATTATTTTTATGATTTACCGAACAAAGCTGTATATTAAATCTTTTCAATACTTGGTTGATATATCCTTCCTAAGATAGTCTTCATAATCATTGAGGTTTATTATTGAATTACTCAATATTAATAATATAAAATATCTCATCATATTAACCATCTTAAAACTCTTAGTGAAAAATTTCTTGATTTAGTATAATAAACCAAGATCACTATTAGTAAGGCAAAATATTATCCATATATAAGACCAATTTAATAAACTTACTCCCACTGTTATAAATACTGATCAATAGTATTTTCCTTAAATCTGAAAAAGAAATAGTGATATCAAAAACTTTTATATATCAATTATCTTAAAGCTTATTTAAGGTCATAAATGGATTCTTGAATTTGCATACCAAACTTTATATTTCTTTTATTTTCTTTGTAAATCATTTAGAGTATAAAGCTATATCCTTAAAAAAAAAAACTTAGTTTCATATCTTTATGATCTAACTCAAACTAATAATGATCACTAATATCGTGATGATTCTTAATGAGTTTTTTTAAAAACTAAATATCTCATTATGATTGATACATTCTTTGCGAGTAAAACTTTTAATCACAAGTCTAACCATTATATCATTCGACATTATCCTTTGAGTCACATTTATATAATAGTCTCTTTTACAATTATTGGATAATTCGATAAATTTATTAAACACCATTCTGGTTATTAATTTTAACTCTTCTTTTATTGCATCATATTACTTTTTAGAATCATTACATGACCTGTGAAAACAATGAGGGATCAAATTTGATTACTATATCATAATATAATTCTTATAGATATACCACATAATAACCATAAATGATAGAATTCCTTTCCCTTTGTCAATTATGGTTGTTTTACAAGACCATTAATAGAGATATCAATATAATGTTGGAGTTTAGTAATGGTATTTTGTTATTCACTTTTATCAAATTATTTAATGATTTGAGTAATAACAATCTCTCGAATAATAAAGGATTATCAACTTATATCTCTTCTATATTAAAATTGAATTTTAAGATTTTCACTTCGGTTGATTCGCTATTTTACAAGAATATTACATTACCAGATTTAATTGTCTTCATGTTATGATTAGATTAATAAGATATGTACCCCTTTAAACTTTTCTGAATAGATAATAAAATATTCAAAAATCTAATTTTCTTTTATGTGAGTTGAAGATTCTTATCTCTATAGGACAATCTCAAATATGTAAATATCTTAAGTTAGATTTGTTATCATTTCATAACTTAAAAGAAGTCATGTAATTTACTTACTAGAAACACTATTCAAGATATACATAGTTGTCCTTAGAGCTTTTTATCACCTTAATTTGGGTAGAAAAGAATAATACATCATGCTCCTAACCATATCTATAAGAGTACGATTATACCTTTCAACAATCATATTTTGTTGTGACACATGTGGTAAATCATAGTGAACACATATACCTTATTTTTTCAAGTATCTATCAAAAAAATTAAAATTATAATTAGATTCTAAATATCATAAAATTTATCACCCTTATCAGATATGATAATCTTGACTTTTTTTATTTAATTATATCTAGACTTCATTTATATACACTTTAAGAGTATGAATGATTATAGACTTTACATAAATTAAATATATATAATCATATCTCAATAAGTTATTTATATGGTGATAAAATGTCTCTATTTAATGAGACAAAAGCATAGAGTGACCCACAGATATAAGCATAATATCAAGGAGTTTATAAAACTATATTTCATTTTAATATTTAATTATAGGATCATTGTAAATTTAAGATTCATATTAATTCTGTATAGACTATTATATAGAATTCAAAGGTTAATTTTTATTGAATCATAGTAAGCTTATAATTACCAAAAGAAAAATAATATTCTAACAATTCTAGGTAAAAAACACAGATCCTCAAGATCTATCAAATGAATCATCTTTAGATATACTCAATAAATATAAACTAATATCGCTTTTACTTTAAGATGATTCTCTATAATGATGAATATCATATTCTTTTTGGATTTATCCCCCTTCATTCTTTTGTTTTAATGAATATATATTATTGGTAACATATGTTAAAGCATCAAATTAATCCATCAAAGTGTTAGAAAAATAATTTTTGTAATATTTGATTTGAACCATATAAAGGTTATATTTATACCTTTTAATTTCAAATCAAATCTTATATTATTATTATTCTTACTTTTTTTTTCAAATAACTTTTTTTGCTATAGAAGTAATAATTTATTATGAAGATATTCTTTTATGAGTTTATATAATAATTATAAACTCATTTGACTTACGCTTCATCCATATTTTAGTGTTACCCACTCCTTGAGTAGTACTCAAAATATTATTAGTTTTGAGCTTATAGCTTTATCATTTATATTGAGGATATAATATTAAATTCCTCAAATACTATTATTTTAAGGTATCAACTAATGACTTATTAGAAAATTTAAATTGATACTTAGATATTCTCATACACTAGTTATAAACCGAAGTCTAAGTATAATAAAATTGAGTCTTTCGTACCTTTCTTAATTGGTCACCTCAATTATTTATTCCACAAAACTTTCAGTAATTAAATTTGTATTATGTTTAATTAATTTTATTAAGGTCTCACTCACTCAATATAACTTGCATATGCTAAACCTATTTATTTCAAAAAGTATATAGATATTTACAAAAATACAATGAAGGAAGTACCACTGTAATAATATAACATTAATGCTTTGAATTTTCAAAATATGATGAACTATTGATATCATCTATATTTCACCTTTGGGTGAAATATTGACATATCTAATGTTTACTCAAGATCATTTATGAAAGATTAATACTATCCGAATAATATTATTACCTTTAGGTATACAATCCTAAACTACAAGGATATCCAAAACAGTATCATCCTACCCCATCACATAATTATTTAAACAGATTCTCCTTTGAGATGATCTAAATCTCTTAATTATATATGTCATTATGAGTATTATTTTATTTAATATAATTTTGGATTAATTTCATAATATATTTTATAGATTATTGGTCCAAGTCACTTGGGTGGTTGTAGGACCAATACAAAAAGAAAAAATATAATTTAAAATATTTTATAAACGACAAGAACTTTATTATAATTCATATTCTATAAACTTATCATCCTAAGCTACTTTGGTAGCTACCGGTCAGATAAAACTTAAGAAAATAAATTATAAATAAAATTTATCAAATTTTTTATCCTAATTCATGCTGTCATTGTGAATATTAATTTATTTAATATCATTTAGGACTAATTTCATAATATATTTTATAAATGATTGGTTTAGGTCACTTTGGTAGTTGCAAGACTAATACAAAAATATAAAATACAATCTAAAATATTCTATATATGATAAGACTTTTATTGTAATTCACATCTCATAAGTCTACCATCCTAACTACTTTGGTAGCTATCGGTTAGATAAAACTTATGAAGATAAATTATAAATAATATTCACATATTTATTTATCTTGATTCAAGCTCAAGTAGTTCAATAAAATAATAACAACTATAATAATTATTGAATATTAATTAACAAAAAAAAAACTTATATGATAATCATGATAACATATAAATCATACATTCATTTGAAAGATAAATATTATTTCATAATTTCAAATATATACATGTGAATAACTAAATGAATATCCAAAAATAATAATTATATTTTATTTACCATATGTTAAAATATAATTAATAAATCATATGAGAAAACTATAAAAGTAAACCGTAATTTATAGTTTTTTAAATAAAAAATTAAATCCAATCAAATAACAAAAATTATAATCATGATCAAATTCAATCGTAAGTATAATAAATCACATTTATCAATTTTATAATTAAGGATATAAATTAGAATTCTCAATTTTATAATGGTAAAACTGTAAATATGATGATAGGACAAATTAAAATTATAAAATTTATAAAGGGCAGAATTATAATTTGATAAAAACCCTAGTCTCGAGAGTAAAACTGTAAATATGTCAAAAAGGAAACCCTACTTTGCTTTTGACATTGCCTGCGCATGCGTGACTGCCATGCTATGGTACTACCTTTGCCCGCGTGCGGCAATCGCTTGCATACGACTACCACCGTCGTGGTGTTGCCTCTCCCCACACGCTGCTACCATGGGGCTATCATCGCCTGCGCATGATTGGCTTTAGTTCCTACCTGCACATGGTCGTAGCTTGGGCATGGCCTACACGAGCGTGACCGCCATCGGTGCGCGATTCCTGCTCGCATAGGCCACTACCTGGGTGCAACCTATGCCCACACGCGGTTGCTGCCTGCTACGATGGCTGTTGTGGCACGCATGCTGCCCGGCATAGCCATTACCACCGCCCGACGCACACGTTGCCCAACGCAGCCGCTACTACCAACAGATTCGCTGGTCATATGTAGTAAGGTCGGCAGTGACCATTATTGCTTCATGATCATTGGAGTTCGCATTTACAATAAATCTAACATTTCCAGCTAGTAGGCAGCAAAACAAAATAGTTAGGAATACATATGTTAGGACTCTAGCTAGGAGAGTCCTAATTGAGTTTCACTTAAAGGGGTATTCATGTAAAACCTACCTAGCCAAACCTTATTAAAGAGGTGAGTAGGAGTTGTTAGTCATAGGTGCCCAGCAAGCCAATCACGTGAGTGATGACACGTGTGACTTGATACAGAATCTTTTTGCTTATTATATTTTGGCGTATATCACTTTATAACTATTGCATATGTGCATATATATATTGTGATGTCCTTGGATTTGTGCAATATGAATCAAATCATGATGAGATCATGATAATGAGATCGATTCACGATAATAGGAATCGGAGTATATTGCTGCATCAGATGCAACAAAGGAGGGAGTCTGGTTAAAGATGTTCATCACAGATTTGGGAGTTATTCTAGATAGCGAGAAGTCGACTTCCTTATATTGCGACAACTATGGGGCGATTACTCAAATAAGGGAACCTGGGTCTCATCAGAAGTGTTTTGAGGAGGTTCTAGCTTATCAAAGAAATCATAACCCGAGGAGATGTAGTAATGGAAAGAGTTCCATCCGAAGATAACATTGCAGATCCATTGACAAAGTCATTGTCTCATTTTGTTTTTGAGCGTCACAGGGGTCTGATGGGGATCAAACACATAGGTGATTGGCTTTAGGTCAAGTGAGAGATTGCTAGTCATAGGTGCCCAGCATGCCAATCACGTGAGTGATTGCACGTGTGACTTGATACAAAATCTTTTTGCTTATTATATTTTGGCGTATATCACTTTATAGCTATTGCATATGTGCATATATATATATTGTGATGTCCTTGGATTTGTGCAATGGGAATCGGATCGTGATGAGATCACGATAATGAGATCGATTCACCTTTAAACACATATCCTAAATAATCCCGGTCATAGGTTACTCGAGAAGGACATCGTGATAACCGGACAGACTGGTGTGCTGTATACCCGTCCATATGATGGATGCAACTGCTCGTGTAGGGACACTAAGGATACAGTACAGGTGCTCATTGGAGAATGAGTTCACTGATTGATTCGCTTACGGAATACTAGATGGTTGATGATGCCTTATTGTCAGACAGTGATTCCGTAGTCCTAGTGGTATATCTGGTCCTTAGACTTAAGACACCAAGGATGTCCTGTATGAGTGCTCCACTCTTTGATACCAGACTTATAGGTTTGGCTCTCCCAGATCTAGTACAGCCGATCATTGGGAGTGGTAGTCGACAATACGAGGGCTATTGAGTGTTGATAGAGGACCATCCACTCTCGGCGTCATGAGATGAATATCCCATGTGTTCTTGCTCAGACAAATCCCTATCCAGGGTCATTTGGGTTAAGAGAGAAAGAGTCATCCGGGAGCATCCGATTAGAGCGAGACTCGAGTAAAAACCGTATGGGTCTGACAACACCATGCTCGATATACGATCTTTGGGATATTAGAGGGATGATGGACTATAGGTACACGGTAACTAAGGATAGGCAGGTCCAATGGATTGGATTCCCCTGTATCGTTTGGGGACTACGGCGTAGTGGCCTAGTACATTCGTAGTCGATGAGTCGAGTGAATTATTACAAAGATAATAATTCATTGAGTTAGAAGGAGTTCTGACAGGTATGACTCACGGCCAGCTTGATATTAGGCCTAGAGGGTCACACACATATGGTAGGAATTGCGATGAGTAGAGGTTCGGATATGAGATATCCGACGGAGCCCTTATCTTATTGGATGCAGATCCAATACCCACTAGGGGAGGACCCATTAGGGTTTGACAGAAGGCCTCTATAAATAGGAGGGATTCAGAGCCTCATAGGCTAGAGCCTTTGCTTGCCTCTCCTATTCTCCTCTCCCTCTCCACCTCAGAGTAGGCCTGGAGTTTTGAGGAGCGTTGTCACAACCCTGCTGTGTTGATCATCGCTAGAGAGGAGGACGCTTGACCTCCTTCACCCTCTCCTAAGGATCTGTAAGGAAACAGGGATATACGATCTCCCTAGGTAACACAATCTACTCTATATGCAGTTTTAAGTTTTGCGAATTTTGCACACCAATCTTCGCATGACGACGAACATCTCTTTAGGAATCAGGGATTTTGTTTTCTTGTTCTTCCGCTGCGCATATGATGTCGCCCCCAAGATTTCCCAACAGGAGTCCTATTAGGAGTTGGGGTTTAGAAGCCCTATAAATAGTCATGTATTCATCCTTTTTTGATAAGCAATAGATGAATCTTTTTTAGCAGCCTTGAGGAGCAACTTGGAGGAAGGAACCCCTATAGAGTTTCAAGGAGGCTGATCCCCTAAAGAGATCAACCTCAAGCTTAGAATCTACAAGAATTCTAACACTTGGTATCAGAGTACTATTATTGGCATCTCGTTGCCCTTCCATAGCCATCCATTAGCCCTCCACAGCCACACAAAGTAATTCCCATAATTCCTTAAAAGGTCGTCATCGAATTTTGCCATCATCTCCACCACCGTAGATCATCCTTTGATCTCCCCATAAATTACAATAAGTTCTGGCTTTCTACCTTACTACTATTGTAATTTATTTATCCTTATTAAAAAAATCTAACAAATTTGTTCCTATATTGTTGCATAAACTCTTTATCGCAAAGTTTTCATCTCTACCACGAAAGATGTACTACATAATTCCAACCGCATAGCATAGTTTGTTTGATCTTACTACTACATTTTTTCTGTACAAATCTTAATGAAATTTTTATGACAACTTTGACACTTCCTAACAGCAAATTTTTCATTGGTTTCATAAAAAAAATTTCAATATAAACTACTGACCTTTTATAGCTAAACTACTACACTTTAGATGTAAAAACTTACTGTAGTACCTTTCCGTGATCTTCAATTTTTTCGAACCTTCCACCACCCCATGCTATTAACCCATTAATAGAAAAATGATAGGGATATATCTGATCTACAAGCATATGCTATGGCTTCTCAAGATCCAATTGATGCCAAATTTGAAGTATTGGAATCTCGGATTAAATCGCGGCTTGAATCGCTCTTGGAGGATAAATTATGCGCTTTGTTTGCAGAATTCAGAATTGGACAACCGTCGAGTCCAACCAAATTTCAGTAAGGAGAGAGTTTAGAAAGACCTCCAGAGAAGGAGGGATAGCCCTATGACATGCTTCAGCCATGCATGGGGGTGAACTTCCCCTGATGGGAAGAAGGAGAGCCGGCGGGGTGGATTTCGCGTGCCAAAAATTACTTTCGCTACTACCGAACGTCGGATGATGCTATGGTGAAAATTGTTGTCATCTACCTTAAAGGAGATGCTATTCAATAGTACAATTGGCTGAAATACAATCATAGGGCTCCGACGTAGAATCAATTTAAGAACGACTGCTAAATTATTTCGGATCTACAGAGTATAAAAATATCGATTGCCAACTCGCAAAGATTCAGCAAACCTCTATGATTCAAGAACACAAAACTAGGTTTGAGAAGCTATCCTACCTTGCTCATGATTGGACTGACCATCAATTATTAGGAACATTCATCGAATGACTCAAGCCAGAGATAAAAGGGGAGGTAAAAGTGTGACAGCCTCGTACCATGATAGCTGCGATATCTTTCACCTGAATACAAGAAGAATGACTCAACCAAGATGCTCGAAGGATGAGAATCTCTCCTAGGCCCATGGCATATAAACCTCCTTCTACTCCTAGCTGTCTTTCATTGCCAAAAAAATTGACAAGAGAAGAACTACGTGACCGATTAGCAAAGGGCCTTTGTTGGCATTGCGACGAGCCATGGAACCTTGATCATCACTATAAAAAGGGCCACCTCCTACTGATTGAACCTCTTGAAGACATAAAGGAGGTCCAGGAGTATGAGGAAGAGGTCACAGGTGAAGAATTGCTTGTCGGTTATGCAAACCCGCAAACGATGAAAGTGAGAGGACTTTTGAAACAACAATCTATCACCGTTCTTATTGACAATAGGAGCACTAATAATTTTATAAATAGCAAAGTTGCTATCCGGATGACTTGACTTATCAAGAATTGTAGCAGATTTGATGTTAAGGTCGCCAACGGATGAATTTTAAAGTATGATCATAGGTGCCCGCAGGTGAAACTGTTGTTACAGGACCAAGAGATAATTGCATATTTCTTCCTCCTCCCTCTTGATGATTATGCTCAGCATCGAATGGCTGATGACATTAGGTGGTGTTTCCTAGAACTTTGTGAAACTAATTATGAAATTTTATAGTAAGGGGAAACAGGTGATACTGCATAGAAAACGTGGGGGCGACATAACGATGATTTGTAGACAACGAATAGAGAAGGTTATGCATAAAGTATGTAGCGGTTTTTTGGTACAACTTAAGTAGTAAAGGGAGAGCTAATAGAATTTGAAGACCCAAACCTACTTCCTTTGTTTGTTAAATTTTTAGATATATTTCATGAACCGCACAACCTACCTCCTACCTATCGGCATGATCATTGTATATCGATTCTTCTGAAAAAATCTCTAGCAAATACTCGGTCATATTAGTATCCACATCTCCAGAAGGATGAAATAGAAAGGAATGTAAAAGAGATACTCTAAATAGGAGTTATTCGGCTAAGTTGCAGCCCCTACTCTTCACTGGTGCTCTTCGGATGAAAGAAGGATAGAACGTGGCGAATATGTGTTGATTACTGAGCTTTTAATGTCATAACTGTCAAGGACAAATACCCTATTCCAGTAGTAGATAAATTGCTTAATGAATTAAAGGGAGCATAAGTCTTCATAAAGCTAGACCTTTGATCCGGGTATCATCAAATACGAGTGTGCGAAGAAGACATACCGAAAATTGCCTTTTGAACACATAATGGCCACTACGAATTTTTGGTAATGCCCTTTGGTCTCACCAATACTCCCTCCACTTTCCAAAGCCTTATGAATGATATTTTCTAGAATTATCTTCGTAAGTTTATATTGGTTTTCTTCAATGATATCCTTATTTATAACCCTTCTTTTGAAAGTCATTTTCAACACTTACGACTTATTTTGACGATTTTGCGAGAACATGTTCTTTTTGTCAAAAAACATTAAAATAAAGCTTTCTTTAATAGAAAGTAGAATACCTTGGGCATATCATATTAGAGGAAGGTGTGGCGGTAGACCCCTCCAAAATTGAAGCAATGTAGAATTGGCTGACATCGAGGAACATAAAATCGCAACATGGTTTTCTCGGTTTAACAAGCTACTACCGCAAGTTCATACCCATTACTTACTTGTTGAAAAAAGATGTTTTCCAATGGTCGGACAAAGCCACCACCGCCTTCGATGAACTTAAAGCCACAATGACGACAACGCCCGTACTAGCGCTACCTGACTTCAGCAAGACTTTTGTTATTGAAGAAGATGGCCGTACTAGTGCTACCCGACTTCCGGAGTCGAAATTGGTGCTGTACTAATACAAGATGGCCGCCCCCTCGCTTATACTAGTAAGACATTATCTCCTTCTCATCTCAAGATGACTATTTACAACAAGGAGATGCTTACGGTTGTACATGCGATGACTGAATAGATACCGTACTTGATCGGGCGACGCTTTCAAATTAAGACCGACCATAAAAACCTAAAATATTTCTTAGAGTAGAAAATATCTTCCCCCGAGCAGCAAAAATAGATAATAAAGCTTCTTGGATATGATTATGAAATAACTTATAAAAAGGAGAAAGAGAATGTTATCGTAGATATACTTTCGTGGCTACTCGAGCAAGTTGAATTTTCTATTATTTCACTTCTGACCAGTGACTTCCTTGATGATATTAAGAGGGAATGACAAGAAGATCTAGAGATCAGTAAGATCATAAAAAAATTAGAGAAAACACCAAGCTCCATGACTCATTACAATTGAGGCTCAAAAGAATTACACTATAAGGGACGCATTGTGCTTGTGCCAAATTCTACTTGCATAAAGATCATCCTTCAAGAGATGCATTCCACACCTACGACTAGGTACTTAGGGTTTCTTAGAACCTATAAGAGAATTAAATAAATTTTTTATTGGGTAGGGATGAAAAATATTATTTCTAAATTTGTGGCACAATGTGATGTATGTAAGTGACAAAGGCAAGACGGTGACAAGTCCCGGAAAGCTACAACATTTACTCGTCCCGGACTCAATATAGACTGATATATCAATGGACTTCATTGAAGAGCTTTCCTTATCACAAGGAAAAGGTACAATATTTGTCATGGTGGATCGCCTTACAAAGTATACTCACTTTTGCGTTGTTCATAATCCTTATACTGCTTCTAGTATTGCTCGAATCTTTATGGAGAATATTATAAAATTGCATGGGATGCTGAGATCTATTATAAGTGATAGTGATAGGGTCTTCACGAGTAGATTTTGGACTGAGTTATTCTAGATGCAGGGCACTAAATTGAAAATAAGTATGCCTATTACCCACAAACCGACGGTCGGACTGAAGTGGTGAATAGATGCTTGGAGACATACCTCAAATTCTTCACTAGTGACCGGCCAAAAGAGTGAACGAAGTGGCTTCCCTGAGCTGAGTGGTGGTATAATACAACTTATCATTCATTCACAAAATGTACTCCCTATAAGGCTATGTATGGCCGACCTCCCCCTATAATCCCAAAATGTGTTGGGCACCTCTAAAGTAGAACAAGTAGATAGGGAACTACAGGATATAGACAAAATGCTAAAGTTGCCAAAAGATAATATCACTATAATTCAAGGATGAAACAACAATATGATCAACACAAAGGCGAAAGAGAATTTTCAATAAGAGATTGAGTCTTCCTACGACTCCAACCATATAAGCAAACTTCAATCCATACCAGAGCATCTATGAAGCTTTCACCTTGGTTCTATGGACTCTAATAAATTTTGGAGCACATCGGAGTGGTAGCATATAGATTGGACTTACTCGTCAACTCCCGAATCCATCCAATCTTCCATATGTCATGTTTAAAACTCAAGCTGGGACAAAATGAGACAGGCCAGCCATCTACCAAATATGACTACCCAAGAAGAACTCTAGACCCAATCGAGTGTCATTATTGATCGATGGATTATGATTTGACGATAACAACCCACTACTGAAGTGCTAATATAGTGGGCTAACATATTAGTAGAAGATACCACTTAGGAGAAATATGACGACTTGAATATCAAAATCTCAAAATTCATGAATCGTTAGCCTCGAGGACAATGCTGATTTAAAGAGGGTAGGTCTATTAGGACTCTAGCTAGGAGAGTCCTAATTAAATTTCATTGAAAGGGGCATTCATATAAAACCTATCTAGCCGACCCCTATTAAAGAGGTGAAGAGGCCGACTAATAATAGGATTAGTTTGGAGGTTGCTTCTTATTGAACCATTAGGAGTTGATTAGAAGTAGGAGTCTTGAGTAGGAGTTCTATTAGGAGTTTTGAGTATAAGTCCTAATTGAGTAGGAGTCCTATTAGGAGTTGGAGAAGCCCTATAAATAGTCATGTATTCATCCTCTTTTGATAAGCAATAGATGAATCTTTCTTAGCAGCCTTGAGCAGCAACTTAAGGAAAGAAACCCTATAGAGTTCCAAGGAAGTCGATCTCCTAAAGAGATCAACCCCAAGCTTAGAATCCACAAGGGTTCTAACAACAGATCGACGAAATATGAATCATTCAAGCATCGTAAACAAAAATAATAGATCTAATATATTTGATCTCAAGAACCTATGTTCTAATATCAATTATTAGCATAAAATATGTAATCATGCAATCAATAATACGAAAAAACTTTTATGCTAGAATATGAAATCAAATAATAATGGCTTTAAACAATATTATGATTCATACTTTTCATTTTGTTTAGGAAAATAAATCTTATCGGATCTACAGGTGCCTCATCATTGATTCTGATATATCAATCTGCAAGGAAAACTAGACACTCCTTCTCGTCTCTTCCTATACTTTTTTAGGAGTACTTAAATTGATGGATTAGGAAGATTAAGAGAAAAATCTTAATCTCTCAATGTAGTATCTATTCAGCCCTTAGAAGTCATGTCTATTTATAGGCGAGAACAGAGGGTCTAGGATGAGTTATTATAAGAGTTCCTCCCATTAAGGATATTATCCCCTAAGAAATCCTATTATAATATAAACTTCTTTTCTATTGACTAATAACCATAATCAGAATCTAATTATATCTATAATAAATCTCATCTAATTAAATAAAATTACATAATCTAATATATATTTAACTAACGAGACCAGTAAAACTCAACAACTTTGTTGATATATATAGAAACTGACATACAAGTATATAAACTGATATACACCAAAGTACAGTTCAGAAACTGGAATAAAGTATATATATATATATATATATATATATATATATATATATATATATATAGGCATCAAACTCGGCGTTTGCAGAAAAACTTAAGACCCAAAAGTTTTAATGCCAAATTTGTAATCCTTTGCACCGTTAACTTAAGACCCAAAAGCACGAAGTATTCGTTCTCGTTCTCTTAACTATTTCTACCAAATTTTGATACTAAATCAACGAACCGAATGTCTACCATTGGAACAAAAAGCTCTCATTTTTTCAGACAAGCCAAAGGATCAATAAGCCAAGTACGATTCTAAGTGAGAGAATTATTTTTCTTTTGTGATATATAAAATATTATACATACTATCTAGCAGGTTACGATGCAAGTTCCATTAGATGCCAATAATTGAACATAATTAAACTAAGAGTGTAATTGTAATACTGTATTGTTTGTAGGTATACAAAAAATCATAGATACGCCGTACATGCAAATGAGTTCAAGATCAATGATGAGAGTATGTTGGATGAAGGCAATATAATCTAGCGATTATTGCATGGGTACACACATATATAAAAAGACTGAAGGTATCTAACTTGCTTCTTAAATCAAGATCATCACTAGATTACTTGTTGCATGTTATAATTAGCCTACTATGTTTCTAAAGACGGAATCTTCCATAGTGCCTTTTTAATGTTGATTATGTTGTTTACTATTACTTAACATTTCTACAACAAACCTTGGAGATTTCGCATGAGGCAAGATTGGAGAAATGGAAATCTTGCTTATATGCTTTGCTTTGCTTTGCTAGAGTAGCAAATCAAGGTTTTGGTTGTGTTGCTATTTGCTGGTTTGTTATAAATATTAATTGTGCTCTATATAACTCGAATTTAAGTAAATAACCAAATTTAACGTCACTCAGCTATAAAAGTTGGGTCACAAATGGACATCAAATCTGATGTCATACTACGGGAATGAAGGAAAAAGGAAACAACAAACAAATATGAAAATATGCAAGAAAGACAACCTCATTTGAAGTGAATAACATGTTTTTTTTTTCTGAAAGGAAGTCAATGATGCAGCCTCCCTTTTCTTTTTACATATACGTAAAAGTAAACTTATAATTTAAAAATGTTGTCAGCGAAAGGATTGTTGATAAACATCTAAATATTGCATCATACAACATTATCTGCAAAAAGAAAGAATTCAAAAACATAGTGTTTTGCATATTGCCGACCCAAATAGTTGGAATTTTTAATAGTATAATATTACTATTTAGTTCCTAATAGCAACATAGGGACACAATAATGTTAAATCTCAAATTTTGATGATTAAACAAATTGATGTTATTTATCTGATCTGCATTTTGAGTGACACAGAAAGCTTCGATCAGGGAAAGACAATTAAGACAGGAAAAATCATGTTGGGCTGGAATGGAACATGTCAAAAGATTGGACGTCGAGCTAGAGGATCGGTTGATGTATCGACAGAAGGCTTCGGGCTATGGGTTCAAGTATCAGGCCGAGAAGAGCGAAAATTACGCTATGAAAATCGGAGTTGTAGAGGTCAACTGGTCGATTGGGTAATAGGCCGCAAGAGAGGACGATGCGTTGAAGAATCGGATGAAGCGTCGATGAACCAATGATATACCGAATAATATTTGATTCAAGCTTTGTAATAATTATCTAGATCGAAGTAGATTTTATGTATAATTGGGTTGAAATTGAGCCAACTCAATTAAGGGCCAATTGAGCCTAAGTTTGGACTATGTTAGGCCAAGTGAAAGGCTCAAATAGTGACCCAACAGATGGAACCATCGGTGACATAATCTCTGAGACTGTATTAAGCGGTGGTATTGTTAGTTTGGGCGATGGTACCGCCCAGACTTAGTCTCCGAGATTGTCAAGCGGTGTTACCACCAGTTTGAGTGATGGTACCACCCAGACACAGTCTCCCAAGCGATGGTATAACCTAGTGTTAGTGCTACATGTGGTGGTGCCACCAGTACTCTGAAAATCGGGAATGAGATACTTTTATGCTCTAAGTTTGAATCCACTTAAGGCCTATAAATACCCCTCTCATTTCTAGTTAACATACACACAACTATTTTCAAAAAGAAAAGAAAATATTATTGTAATCTTGTGTGAACTATTTTCAAACTCTAAGTGTTAGTGAAGTTTAAAAAGGAGGTTGTGAGGGTGTAAAGGTTCTGTCCTGAGCTTGTCAAATAAAGAATAGAGTTGTAAGAAGGTGATTGGTCTTCACCTATCGAAGGAAGAGCGTTAGTGGATGCCGGTGACCTTGATGGAAGGGAAATCAGGAGTGGATATAGGTTACGATGATCGAACCACTATAAAACTTGGTTTGTATTTCTATTTATGCAATTTACCTTTAATATAAACTGTCTTTCTTACTTTATTTTCTCGTTACACTCTCACGAATACACTTTTAAGTCAAATACATTTTCGTCAGAATCAAATTTTATCATATGAAGATTTTTCGAACCGACGTCAATTTTATCCGCTGCACTAATTCAACCCCCTCTTAGTGCCAACTCAATCATAACAAATCACACTAATGAAAAAAAAATTAAGAGCAATAATTGTAAAAGTTAATTTCATTCATAAAAGAAAGAAATTTAAACTACGTGCATGCTTTTTTTTTGCAAAAATTGTCAAATTTAAAATTTTCATAAGATTATGTTCAAGGATAAATTACAAGAAAGGATTATGATAAACCAATACATGCAACTTTGAAATTGGTAGAAGAGATACCAAACCAATCGGTTGAATAAGCTAAACAACTTACAATGGCATAATCAAGGACAGCTTCCATATATATTTGACAATTACAATTGTTTCAAATACATATGAACTAAAAATTACGACAATATAAGACAACGTCACTTGAAGTGAATGACGTGCTGTTGGAAGGCTAGAAAATTAAATGCCCTTTTGAACATGCCCTTGAAAATGCTTTTAAGATTAAAGTAAAAAATAAACAGTATGCAATTGTCATAAGCCAACCAGGCATAATTCAACATCAACATATGACAAAAAAACTAAATAGAAAAGATGATTCTGAACATTTAAGCACAATTACCATGTTCCGAGGATTAAGATGATTCTTAAAGATCAAAGAAACGGAGACACATAAGGTGGCTCAGATGTGTCTAAGATGCTAAAATATGATCAATTCTGTCAAGACAATTTATGTCATTACACTTTCTAATGTGGCTTGGTAATTGACCTGTTGATGCAGCATAACACGTAACAAACAAAGAATGGCACAATAATGTCCTGTCTGTGACTAGAACATGTTGGACAGTAAGAATGAAGGAATAGTCAGGACACCTCAGACAATTCGCAAAATCAAAGAAGAGCTTAAAGCGTTGATTTCGTATGGACTAAAACGTTTCACAAATGGATGGTTGAAAATTAAGGAACCTACAATACAATACATAAGGACCTTTATCCCCATTAAAAATGGTAAACAATCATAAATGGGATAAGATCACATAGCATACCGTAAAAGCCAAAGAAGTGCATCTTGTGAATGCAGAGTGCCTAAACCACTCAATATCCGAAAAAGCAATTTAGAATCTAGCGTTACTCAAGGCAATTGCTCACTTAAGCACAACAAGGTGATTGAGATAAAAAAAACTTATATACTAATAAATACAAGTAGGTTATACCAAAAAAAAATTAAATAAAAATAACAATCTGAAAATTTTCTTCAACACAAATAAAAAAAATCACGGGACAAACTAGAGAAGCAAATCCACTATAAAATTAATTAATATATAAATCTTGAAGTCTCTTATAAAAAATTAGAGTAATAATCATAAGATAAAAGGATTATGTCACCACCGCCTACTAGCATTAAGTGCTGGCAGTACCATCGTCCAGTCTGGACGGTATTATCATTTGACAACATGAGAGACTCTGTACTTTACTTTTTCAACTCATAAGCGGTTCCACCACCAGTTTGATGATCCCACCGCATGACCCAACTATGGGTTACTTGAATGGGCCTCCCAATGGGCCCAAATTATTCTCAAATTAGGCCCAATGGGTCCCTAATTGATTTAACATGATTATACCCAAAACTAACTCAATTAAACCTAAACTACGACACTCAAGATATAAAAAGTTACAAGACAAGAATTTTATATTGTCCGACATGCCATTGGTTCATTTGAACTTCCAACGCATCATCCAAATCTTCAGTATATCGTTTGATCCATTAACATGTTGACTCCCGCAACATCCGATCTTGGTACAATATCCAATTCTTCTAACACAATGCTCGATCTCTAACTCTGGCCCAACATCTAACTTCTACTTTAATTATTTTGCCTTTTCATGATCAAAGTTAGTCCTGTATCATTTTTCTCAAAACACAGATTAGATCGTAAACTTACTAATTAATTTTATCATCAAAATCTGAGATTTAACAATCTCCCTTTTTTTATGATGAAAACCAATTGATGATGGAATTTTAACTAAACTCTTTCTGTCTATATCTAAAATCAAGATCAATTTAGATTTAAAAAATGATTACCTTCTAATCATAATATTTTTAAATTTAACTTGAAATAACTTTAATCATGTCATATGCATAGTTAAAATAGTATTACATACATCACACGCATCATCATCAAAGTAATCATTAAATGTATTATCATATAAAATATAAAATCCTCATGATACCAAAATATTAATATTTTTAAACCATCATCACTTCTCCTCCTTTGTCATTAACAAAAAGGAGAAAAGTGCACAACATACATCTACTACTATATATTTAGATTCGGTTGTAGATAATGCAATAGAATTTTATTTATTAGAAGATCAAGAAACAAGTGCATGACCTAGGAGTTACTATATTTCAGATGTATTTTTTCTATCTATTCTACATCTAGCAAAATCAATATTAGTATTGGCAATCAATTCAAAGTTTTTATATTTTAGATACCATAATCCTATATTATGAGTTCCTTTTAAATATATAAAATTTTTTAATTACTTTAAAATTAGATTATATAGGATTAGATTGAAATTTTACACAAAATCTAATACTAAATATAATATCAGGTCTAGTTGCTATGAGGTATAGTAAACTATCTATCATATATCTATAAGTTTTTTATTAAAATATTCTCCTTCATTGTCCATATCTAATTTGGTAGAGTTGCTCATTGGTGTGTTAATAACCTTAGCTCTATCCATATGAAATAATTTTAATAAATCCAAAACATACTTAATTTAACTAATAAAAGTTTCATCATTTAGTTACCTAATTTATAATTCTAAAAAAAATTAATTTACCCATTAAACTCTTTTTAAATTCTTGGCTCATACTTTTGGTAAATGACTTACACAAGGATTCATTTATAGAATAAAAAATAATATCATCAATATAAATTTGAATAATAAGATAATTATTTTTAAAATATTTAATAAATAATGTGGTATCGATCTTGCCTTTTAAGAAGTTATTTTGAATAAGAAAAGAACTAAGCCTCTCATACTGAGCCCTAGGGGCTTGCTTCAAACCATAGAGAGCCTTAGATAACTTATAAATATGATTTGAAAAAAAAATATTTTCAAACCGAGTGGTAGTTCAATATAAACTTCTTCGGAAATAAAACCATCTAGAAATACACTTTTTGACATTTATTTAAAATAACTTAAAATTATTACAATATGCATAGGCAAGGAGTATCCTTATGGCTTCAAGTCTTGTCATAGGAACAAAGGTTTCTTTATAATCGATACCTTCTAAACCTTTAGCCACTAATCTAGTCTTGTTTCGAACCACGATACTAAATTCATCTTGCTTATTCCTAAAGACCCATTTAGTGCCGATTGTAAGGTGGTCACTAGGTCTAGGAACAAGCATCAAAACCTTATTTCTCTCAAATTAATTTAATTCTTTATGCATTACAAAAATTCATGAATCATCTTTAAGAGCATCATCAATATATTTAAGTTCAATTTGAGACAAAAAGGCTATATTTGCATAAAATTTTTTAAAAGAGGAATGAGTTTGAATACCTTTTAATATATCTCCATTAATTAGCTATTCAGGATGTACATATATATACTTTCATTCCTTACATAAGGATTCTTTGGAAGTAAATATATCCAAGTTGCTTGGGAGAGGAGGATTCTCATTCAAATTCAACATGTTTAATTTAAAATCATTATCAAAATTATTTTTCTTAAATTTGGATGATTCATTAAAAATAATATATATAAATTTCTCAATAACCAAAGTTCTTTTATTTAAAACATGATAAGCTTTAAAAATAGAGAAAAATCCAAGAAAAATACCTTCAAAGGATTTTACATCAAAATTTTCTAAGGCATCTTTTTTATTTAAAATAAAATATTTAAAATTTTTTTTTAAAATATGAAATACTAGGTTTTTTATTATTCCATAATTCATAGAGAGTTTTAGATAGGATATGTCTTATAAGAACCTTATTCATGACATAGCATATCGTGTTAACGGCTTCGGCCCAAAAATATTTTGATAGACTATGTTCATTTAGTAAAGTTCTTGCCATCTCTTGTAAAATCTTATTTTTTCTCTCAATGACTCTAATTTGTCGTGGATTTCTTGAAGTAGAGAAATTATAGTTGTACTCATTTGAATCATAAAATTCTTAAAAATTATAGTTTTTAAATTCACCACCATGATCACTATGAATAGAGGAACTCTGTTAGGACTCTAGCTAGGAGAGTCCCAATTGAGAGGGACATTCATGTAAAACCTACCTAAGCCGATCCCTATTAAAGAGGTGAAGAGGTCGGCTAGGGTTAGTAGGTTGTTTCTTAGAGAAGAATTAGGAGTTGTAAAGGAATAGAAGTCTTAAGTAGAAGTCCTATTAGGAGTTGGTTAGAAGTAGGAGTCTTGAGTAGGAGTCCTATTAGGAGTTAGGGTTTAGAAACCCTATAAATAGCCATATATTCCTCCTCTTTTGATAAACAATAGATGAATCTTTTCTGTAGCCTTTGAGCAGCAACTTGGAGGGAGGAACCCCTATAGAGTTCCAAGGAGGGCGATCCCCTAAAGAGATCAACCCAAAGTTTAGAATCTGCAAGGGTTCTAATACCTGGTATCAGAACAGCATTCTTGGCATCTCGCTGCCCTTCCATAGCCATCTATCAACCCTCCACAATCGCCCAAAGCAATTCCCACAATTGCTTAAAAGATCGTCACCAAATTCCGCCATCATCTCCACCACCACGGATCATCCTTTGATCTCCCCGTGAATTGCAATAGGTTCTAGTTTTTTACCTTACTATTATTGCAATTTAGTTATCCTTATTTGAAAATTCTAAAAAAATTATTCCTATATTGATGCATAAACTTTTCATCATAAAGTTTTCATCTCTACGACGAAAGATACATTGCAGAATTCCGACCGTATAACACCGTCTGTTTGATCTTGCTATTGTGTTTTTTCTATGCAAATCTCTACAAAATTTTTATGAAATCTTTGACATTTCCTAACATCAGATTTCCTTTGGTTTTGTAAAAAAATTATCAATATAAACCATTGATATTTTACGTCTAATCTGCTATACTTGAAAATTTGTACTGTAAAATTTCAACCGCATAGCACTGTTTGTTTAATTTTGATACTATGTTGTTTCTATCCAAATCTCTATGAAATTTTTATGATATCTTTGACACTTCCTAGCAGTAGATTTCCCTTTAGTTTCATCAAAAAATTCTCAAAATAAACCACTAATCTTTTACGTCCAATTTGCTATACTTAAAAATCTGTGCTGCAGAAAGTTCCAGCCGCATATTGTTGCCTTAACCCATCTATTTGCAATCTTTTTTGAATGAAATTTCTTATATACTTTATAGATCATCTTGGATTCTATCTAAAATTGATCTATTAAGAAATTCATCTCTAAAAATGATTTTGTGTTCCTGCAAATTTTTGTCGTAACCCGCTGAAATTTTTCGACGAGAATTCTGCAATCGCAATTTGCACCAATTTCCTTGCTGTTATACTGCCGAAATTTTCTTGATTAAATTAGATATCCTTGCAGTCATATAAACTGTGATTTTTCTATCAATTTCCTCCTCAATTCTCTCAACTTTTTGGTGGAAATTACGTCGAGAAACCATTGTTTCTTCGACGACAATTCTACTCTTACAAGACAACACATACTTGCTGTAACTTCCATTGATTTCTATCAAACCTTTGCTACCATCTACCATAGATCCAAAACTTTCATCCATAGCCCTAAAACTCCACTAAACCACACCCTCAAACTGCACCCAAAATAGCCACAAAACAAGCCTAAACCATAGCCTGCATCCACCAATCCACCAACCCTTTCGACCATCACCTCTCTCAACCAATACATGCCTTTAACCCGACAACAAAAGAGAGATTTTAATATCACAGATTTGGTAGCATATACTATGGCATCTGAGGAGGTAATCAATGCTAAATTCAAAGCCTTCGAGGCACGAATGGAGGATAAGATTCAGATGCTCTTTACCGAACTTAGATTCGACCGACCACTAAGCCCGAAGAAATCACATCAAGGAGAGAGCTTTGCCCAATCGCACCAAGCCCGAAGATATGACTTCCAAGAGAGGGGAAGCTCTATGACCAACCCCAACTATCCATGCATGAGAGTGGACTTCCCTAGATGGGAAGAAGGAGACCCGATTGGTTGGATCTCGCGCGCAGAGCGATATTTTCGGTACCATAAAACCGCAGATGCATCTATGGTGAAAATTGCAACTATACATCTTGAAGGGGATGCTATACAGTGGTTTGACTGGTTTGAACATACTTATGGAGTCCTTTCATAGCGATAATTCAAGGGACTGCTGATCCGCTTCAGACCAACCGATTACGAGAATATTGACGGACAACTAGCAAAGATCCGACATACCTCTACCATTCAGGAGTACCAAATCAGGTTTGAAAGGTTATCTAATCAAACTTGTGATTGGTCTCAAAAATAGCTATTGAGGACCTTCATTGAAGGCTTGAAGCCGGAGATCCGAGGAGAAGTTAAAACGCGACAACCGTATATGCTTATGGCAGCCATCTCTTTCGCACGACATCAAGAGGAGCAATTGAACCATGAAGTTCGGAGGACTAGGGTCGCTCCTCAATTAGTAATATTGAAGCCCTTAGCCCCCCTACTATCGACCAATTCCCTACACCAAAGAGGTTAATAAGAGAAGAGCTTCGGGAGCGATATGCGAAGGGGTTATGTTGGCATTGTGACGAGCCGTGGAGCCGTGAGCATTACTATAGTAAAGGGAGACTTCTTATTATTGAACCAATAGAAGAAGAGGTCATTAAACATCTAGAAGAGAGCCTTGAACATGAAAAAGAAGATGCAGAAGAAGAGCCACAACCGATCGAAGTTATGGTACATACACTAGCCAACTACTCAAACCCGCAAACGATGAAAGTTGGAGGCCTTCTCAAACAACAACCGATCACTGTTCTCATCAACACGGGCAGTACTAATAACTTTCTAAACAGTAAGGTTACTATCCAGATGGCCTTACCTATCGAGAATTGTAGTAGGTTTGACGTTAAGGTCGCCAATGGATGGATTTTGAAGTATGATCGTAGGCGCCTGCAAGTGAAACTGTTGCTGATCATGAGGCCTTACCAAGAGATAATTGCATATTTCTTCCTTCTCCCTCTTGATGATCATGAGGCCATACTCATAATTAAATGGTTGCCGACATTAGGTGATATTTCTTGGAATTTTATGCAACTAATTATGAAATTTTACAGTAAGGAGAAACAGGTGATACTGAACGAGAAATGTGGGGGCGATGTAACGACGATTTGCACACAACAAATGGAGTAGGTTTTGCATAAAGCATGCAGCAAATTTTTTATACAACTTGAGCAGCAAACTAAGGGAGAGCCAATAGAATTTAAAGATCCAAACCTACTTCCTTTGCTTGCTGAATTTTCAGATATATTTGATGAACCGCACAACCTACCTCTTACTCGTCGGCATAATCATTATATAATGATTCTTTCAGAGATGCTTAAAACAGGAGTTATTCGGCCAAGTTGCAACCTCTACTCTTGACCGGTGCTACTTGTACGCAAGAAGGACGGAACATGGCGAATATGCGTTGATTACCGAGCTCTCAATGGCATAACCATCAAGGACAAATACCTTATTCCAATAGCAGATGAATTACTAGATGAAAGGGAGAACAAATCTTCACAAAACTGGACCTTTGATCCGGGTATCATAAAATATGAGTGTGCGAAGAATACATACCGAAAACCACCTTTTGAACATAGAACAACCACTACGAATTTTTGCTTTATTCAATAGAAGGTGGAATATCTTGGGCATATCATATTAGAGGAAGGTGTGACGATGGACCCCTTCAAAATTGAAGCAATGCAAAACTGGCCTACCCCGAGGAACATAAAATTGCTATATGGCTTTTTGGGTTTAATAGGCTACAACTATAAGTTCGTGAAAAACTATGGAAAGTTCAATGCACCACTTACTTTCTTACTAGAAAAAGATGTCTTCCAATGGTTGGACAGAGCCTCCACTGCTTTCGACAAACTTAAGGAAGCCATGACGACGACGCCGGTGCTAACACTACCATATTTCAACCGACCCTTCATTATTGAGGCCGACGCATCTGGAGTCGGAATTGGAGCCATTCTCATGCAAGATGGTCGACCACTCGCGTACACTAGTAAGGCATTATCTCCCTCCAATCAAAATAAGTCAACATATGATAAGAAGATGCTTGCCATTGTGCGTGCAGCAACGAGATGAAGACCCTACTTGATTGGTCGACGATTTCAAATTAAAACCGACCATAAAAGCCTCAAGTACTTTTTGGAGTGAAAGATATCATCCCCTGAGCAGCAAAAATGAGTATAAAAACTTCTTGGATTTGATTATGAAATAACTTACAAAAAGGGGAAAGAGAATGTTCTTGCATATGCGCTTTTGCAGCTACCCGAGCAAGCTGAAGTTTCGACCATTTCACTTCCGACCAGCGACTTCCTTGAGGTTATTAAGATGGAATGGCAGGAAGATTCATAGACTAGTAAGATTATAAAAAAATTGGAGAAGCACCAAGCTCCGTGTCTCATTACAATTGAGATTCAAAAGAATTACACTATAAGGGACGCATTATGCTTATGATAAATTCCACTTGCATCTTCACGAGCAGATTTTGGATAAAGTTATTCTATATGCAGGGTACTAAATTGAAAAGGAGTATGGCATATCACCCATAAATCGACGGCCAGATAGAAATTGTAAATAGGTGCTTGGAGATAGCCCAAAGCCACCCACCAAATATAACTATCCAAGGAGAACTCCAGACCCAGCCAAGTACCATTATTGATCGATGGATCGTGACTCGACAACGACGACTCACTACTAAAGTGCTAATATAGTGGGTGAACCAACCAACATAAGATGCCACTTGGGAGAACTATGATGACTTGAAGATCAGATTCCCAAAATTCATGAATCATCAGCCTTGAGGACAAGACTGATTTGAAGAGGGCGGGTCTGTTAGGACTCTAGATAGGAGAGTCCCAATTGAGAGGGACATTCATGTAAAACCTACCTAAGCTGACCCTTATTAAAGAGGTGAAGAGGTCAGCTAGGGTTATGAGGTTATTTCTTAGAGAAGAATTAGGAGTTATAAAGGAATAAGAGTCTTGAGTAGAAGTCCTATTAGGAGTTGGTTAGAAGTAGGAGTCTTGAGTAGGAGTCCTATTATGAGTTAGGGTTTAGAAACCCTATAAATGGCCATGTATTCCTCCTCTTTTGATAAGCAATAAATAAATCTTTTCTGCAGCCTTTGAGCAACAATTTGGAGGGAGGAACCCCTATAGAGTTCCAAGGAAGCCGATCCCCTAAAGAGATCAACCCCAAGTTTAGAATCTGCAAGGGTTCTAACAATATTATAAACTTTTTTTTTATTTTAAACTTATTTATAAATTTTAATAAATCATTTAAAAAAATTACTTTTATATGCCAAGAAGTATATCCAAGTATATATATTAAAGTCGTCAACAATTACAAAAATATATTTACTACCTCCTAAACTTGTGATACCAATTGGTCCAAATAAATCGATATGAATTAATTGTAATAGAGGTACTCATTGAATATTTAGGTTTAAAGCTACTCTTTATTTGTTTACCTAGTTGGCATGCATCATAAATTTTATTTTTGATGAATTTATTGCTAGGCATTTGTCTTATAAGTTCTTTAGTTATAATTTATGAAATTAGTTTCATGGTAGCATGACCTAGTCTCCTATGCTAAAGCCATGTATCATCGTTTAAAGCCAAAAAATAAGTTTCATCACAAAAATCATCAAGATCAATAGTATACATATTAGTACTTCTTAAGGCAATCATAGATTTATTTTTGTTTGGTATTTCTACAATGCAAGATCAATAGTATACATATTAGTACTTCTTAAGGCAATCATAGATTTATTTTTGTTTGGTATTTCTACAATGCAAGTATTAGATTCAAATTTGATGTTATATCCTTTATCACACATTTGACTAATGCTTAGTAGATTATGTTTCAAACTACTAATAAAATATCTTTAATCAAAAGGTTTGATTTGTTACTTATATTTCCTTTGCCAAAATTTTTTTCCTTGTTATTGTCTCTAAAGGTAACATATCCTATTCTTTAAAAGATTATTCTCATGTTCATCATATACCATATAAGTCATTTCATAGGTCATTAATTATTATGACTCGGGCTTGATAGGCTAACTGGCCTATCAACTTCATTTGGTTTAAATCACTGACCAAAATGCTTAAACTGAAGTTGATAATAGTACACTCATCAGACCCTTATAAGTCAATCATACACATTACCCACTTCCGATGTGGGACTAATGGGATGTACCAAAATGCTTAAGCTGAAGTTGATAGTAGTACACTCATCAAACCCTTATAAGCCAATCTTAATCTTGCCCACTTTTGATGTGGGACTAATCAGATCCCACATCATTAAATATATCTATTCATCATTAAATTTGTCAGATCCTGAATTTATAAAAAGAATAATAAATCAGTAATTTATTATCCATAACTTACATAATAAACTCCCTCCTTTTCTTTTCATTCATCTTTGAATTCAAATCATTGTCTTTACAGTAGTAGATATTCTATTAGCTAGAAAAATGACATCTTTGTAGGGTCACAAGTCTCTTCCACCCAAGCTTCAAATCTATTACACAATAGTCGATTACTCTGAAAATAAATATAAAATAAAAATACATCAATAACCACACATGTTGGTAGGAACCTCAAAAAAATCATAAAAATAATCTTCAATATTCATGAAATATAAATAAATATCAATAATTCAATATGAAAATATATCTATTCATCATAAAACTTATGCATCAGAAAAATGATGATAATTTTTTGCATAATAAACAAAATCATGCATCAGCCAACATACAACACATACATAATAACAAAGGCATACATCACCCAATGGTGCGCTCTACCAACAGCGGATGAAGAGGCATATTCCACGAGATGGATTCCTCCCAATAGCGGATGGAGATAATCCACATCGCACTCCCAATAGTGGATGGAGTGGTATCCCTCACCCGCCCAAGTGGAGACACATTCCTCCCAACAGCGGATGGAGGAACCGTCTAACCATCACGTCTGACGGCCCGCTAATCCCCGAATGGAATCGCCATACTTGCCCTCGGTAGGGATACATAAACATCCATGATCATTCATTTACACTCATTCAATCACTCATGCATACATCAAGAAATCAATATGATTAAATATTATGAGAGATCATACTTGATGTAAATCTACTAGACTATGTTCATTGGTGGCTCCGCACTATGATGGGCCCGTAGCTCCTTTTACATGTTGCACTCTCAATGTGAACTACTAGTCTAGTCACATCTACTACATGATACTTATCATATTAATATCATAAACATAGGAAACCAATAATCATTTTCAAATAATATCTTCAGATAAAACTTTTAAATTCATCATATCATAAAAGCATTAAATATCAATATCTCAATAGTCCTCAATCAATCAAAACCCAAATTGGAATAGCTCAATTGACTTAAACCAAACTCAATTCGATTATGATCTAACGGAACCAATACCAAATCCTTATGGAACCAGTCTGGAATCACCCTAAACTGGTCTAATTTAGATTTGATTGATCTCGATTAGGTTAAATAGGTTTGAATCAGTCAAGTTAATTTGGAATCACCCTAAATCAGCTTTAACTAATCAAACATGTTTGATTTCATCAATTAATGAGCTCAAACCAATCAATAGAGAAGGAGATTGGACTATGTTGTATAGTACTAACCCAAATTGAACCAACCCACCTGAGTCTTGGGCGGTCATATACATTGTATATACCTTTCCAAATACTAGGTTGAGTTAAGGTACGACAGGCTATATAAAAGGAGTGACGATATGTCTAATACCAATCGCGTAGCTGGGCAGGCTTAACTTCATGGATTGGGCTAAGCCTCACTTATAAGTTGGGTTGGGCCTTACCATTAAACTAGGTCATGCTTGGCTCACAAATTGATCATGAACACATGAATTGGGGTCGTATCTGACCACTTAGACTGAGTTGTACCTATGCACATAAGTTGGCTCATGCTTAGCCACATGGTTGGGTCATACCTTACCATATGAGTTGGGTTATACATGGCCATATGGACTGGATTGTATCTAGTCACATGAGCTGGTCCATGCCTAACCATATGGTTGGGTCGTACCTTACCGCATGGGCTGGGTCATACGTGGTCATATGGATTAGATCGTACCTAGCCACATGGGTTGGGTCATGCTTGACCACATGGGCTAGGTTATACTTAGTCACATAAGCTAGGTTGTACATGATCATATGGTCTGAGTCGATTCGATTTGATCGATCAATTTGACTCCAATCAGACCCCAATTAGACTCCTCTTATCAAATTAGATTTTAATATTTAAAATTATTAAAAAATTATTCAAATACATTAATTAAATCTTTAAATTCATGATCTAAAATTTAAAACTAATTACATTACAGAAATTCACACATAATTCTTGAAATATAGATATAACTAATTAAATAAATTAGAACTATTATACTAAATAAGAATTTTAATAATTAAATCAATATTAAAATTCACTTAAGCTTAAAAGATCAATACAAATCAAATAATCAGTCTAACATCACAAATCAATTATTATTATTCAAAAATCATGAAATTTCGAAATTAAAACATCATTATTCATTATAAAATTATAATAATCTCAATGTCAAGATTTCAAAACACAAATCAAAGTTAATTAAAAAGAAAGGATCCTACCTCTCTTCGATTATCCCTTTCTTGATATCATCTCCTCAGAAAGTCGTCTTCTCAATCCTTCTATTGTTAGGCCTAATAGAGAATGAAGGATAAATAGTCCCTTTATATAGGAGAAGATGAGATCTCCCCGAAAGGTAAGTAATAACTTAATTTTTATTTTACATTTGCTTTCACACACAAAAAGGTAATATAATATTTATTTCTTATAGTTCACACACAAAAATGGAATATAAACTATTTACTTCCTAAATATCAAATCACTCATTAGGAAATAAATCAATTAACAATTTAATTGATTAGTAGAATTCCTAACTTATCCATATGATTAAGGAAACAAAATCTAATCATTTCCTTAACTATAATACACAAATATAGAAGTTAATAATAAAGTAATATATCATTTATAGTAATTAATTTATGTTAAGGAAAAAAATTATCGATGATTACATTAATAATCCTATAAGTTCCTCAAGTAGAAAATAGTTCAAGTCCTTTGCTTCTTGGATCGTAGTCAATTTTGGAAGAGATCTTAGAATTTTATTAATAAGTTTAAGATTAGTAAAACTTTTACCAAGAGCTTTTAAACTATTAACGATATCCGTAAAACGGGTATACATGTCACAAATGGTCTCGCTTGGCTTCATTTGAAATAATTCAAATCTATGTATCAAAAGATTGATTTTAGACTCTTTAGCTCTAATTATGCCTTCACGTATAACTTTGAGTATGTACCAAATATCATATGTAGTTTCACATATAGAAACATAATTAAATTTATTTTATCTAAAGTGCAAAATAAACCATTCATAGCTTTAGCATTTAAAAAAAATGATGTTTTATCTAGATCATTCCATTCATTCATTCATTCGATAATATTCTATAAATCAAAATCCATAAAAATCATAAAAATCCTCATTTATGTTTTTCAATACGTATAGTTCGTCCCATTGAATATAGGACGACGAGTGATAGTCCCTCTTGATTGCCAATAAATGTCATTTAATCTCTCTTGGGTGTTAAACTAATTGAGAAAAACTTGGCTCTAATACCAATTGTTAAGATCATAGTGGCACTAAGAGAAGGGGGGGAGGGGTGAATTAATGCTTTTGAAAATTTTTGATGATTTTGAAAATTTCATTCAATAAAAATTGATATCGAAAGTGTGTTTGACTTAAAGTAAGTGTAATAAACAATTAAATTAGTAAGCAATGAGAGTGAAAGATACAAAGAAAATACACAATGGATTTATAATGGTTCGGTCACCATGATCTACATCCACTTCTGATCCTCCTTCGTCGAGGCCACCGACTTCCACTAATGATCTTCTTTCAATGGACGAATACCAACTACTCTTGCTACAACTCTTTCTCCTTTTCATAGGTTTAGGAGAGAACATTTACAAGTTTCACACCTCCTTTAGATAGAAAACTAAACTTTTAAAGAAGATGAGAGGAACACTCGATGCTTTTCAAGATTATAACTTTGATTTACTAGTGTTTTAGTTCACTCTTTCTTATGTCTATCCATTAGGGATGAGTGAGGTATTTATAGGCCCCAAACGATTTCAAAAATAGAGTCAAAAATTTAAATTTCTAGGTCTTTCGAGTATGGGCAGTACCATCGCTTGCATTGGGCAGTACTATCGCTAGCTTGGCCAGTACCACTGCCTGCCAGCATTAATTGAGTGGACAACATAGGAGACCATGTACTTCACTTTTCTATCTCATAGGCGGTTCCACCGCTTGACCCAACTGTGGGTCACTTGAATGAGCCTCCTAATGGGTCCAAATCAAGCCCAATGGGTCCTTAATTGAGTTAGCATGGTTATATCTAAAACTAACTCAGTTAGACCTAAATTATGACACTCAAGATATAAATAATTACAAGACAAGAATTTTATGTTGTTCGATATACCATCGGTTCATTTGAACTTCGTTTGAACTTCCGACGCATCATCCGAATATTCAACGTATTGCCTAATCCATCGGTATGTTGACTCTTGCAAAATCTTATCTTAGTGCAATATCCGATTCTTCCAGTATGATTCCTAATCTGTGACTCCAGCCCAACATCTAATTCATCTGCTTTAATTATTTTACCTTTTCATGATCGAAGTTAGTCATATATCACTTTTTTCAAAACATATATTAGATCGTAAACTTATCAATTGATTTTATCATCAAAATTCGAGATTCAATAAGAACACTGCTCGAATAATTGAGAATGGCCTCTACGTTGCCCTTGTCTTCTTCTCTTGTTCCTTTGCCCTCAACCACCACTACTGCGATTTCCTTTTTTTTAGTTGCTGCTATAGTTTCTCCCAGCCACCCTGCTATAGTTTTTCCTATCTATATTAAAAGAGAACTGATTAAATGGCTAAAGTGGGCTGTGGATTCTTAAGGTACACCATAAGCTAAATAAATAGGCCATGTGCCCAATAATCTCATCCTTTAGCCCATAAGAGAGGTTGTCCTATAATTCTTCAATGTGAAGTTATGCTGACCAATCATTGGCACATCTCTTATCTTTCTTTCAAGGTCTTTGTCAACATATCTACCCAGTTATCATCTGTGTGAATTTTCTAAAGTTACAACTACTTCTCTTCAAATACATTTTCAATCTAGTGGTATCTAACATATATATGTTTTAACTTAAAATAAAAAATTAGATTCTTAAACAAATGGATGGTACTCTACTATCACAATACACTATATAATTTTCCTATTTCAACCCTAATTCTTGTAAGAATTATTTCATCTATAATATTTCTTTTCAAACCTCTATAGTAGCAATATATTATGCCTTTATGGTGGACAGAGTAATATACCTTTGCAATTTGGATTATCATAATATAGCTCCTACAAAGTAAGTCAAAACTTGATGTGGACTTTCTCGTATTAATATCTCTTATCATATCTATATCTTTGTAACCTATCAACACAGGTGGTCCACCTTCAAAGATTAAATAAATTTTAAAATTTTATTTAAGATATCTAAAGATTCACTTCACTATTGACTAGTTCCCTTTACTTGGATTTGTAAGAAATCTACTAGCAACACTCACTACATATGTGATGTACAACCTCGTACATACCATCGTATACATCAAACTTCCGACTATTGAAACATAAGGAACCTTTTGCATTTCTCCTTCTCCTTATCACTCGATGGACTATGCTTTGAGCACAACTTGAAGTGACCTAAAGAGAACCAATTGGCTTTGTATTGCTCATACTAAATCTATCTAATACTTTTTGGATATATTTCTCATATGATAATAAAATCTTCTTATTTTTTTTATAACAAAAAATCTACATGGCTAGTATTTACTTTGCTGGCCCCATGTCTTTCATTGCAAATGAATCACTTGGTTCTCTCTTCAACTTATCAATTATAGACATATCTTTCTTAAGAATAAGTATGCTGTCAACATAAAGTAAGAGAATAATACATCCTCACTAAACTATTTAATGTTCACACAATGATCTAAAGTAATCTTTTGTATCCATTTTTAGCCATAAATGAATCAAACTTTTTGTACCACTATTTTGGAGCTTGCTTCAACACATACAAGCTCTTCCTTAACTTACAAATAAAATTTTCTTTACTTTTGACTTTGAAGCCTTTTGGTTGCTCCATATAAATTTTCTCATCTAAATCATAATAAAAGAAAGCTATTTTCATATCCAACTATTCAACTTTCAAGTCCAAGCTGCAGTAATACCAAGAGCAACACGAATAGAAAATATTTTAATAACAAGAGAAAATATATCTTCAAAGTCAATACCTTTCTTTTGACCAAAATATTTTACAATCAATCTAGCTTTATACTTTGGTTGAGAACATTGTTCTTGAGACCTTAACCTAAAAACCCACTTATTCTTCAAGGCCTTCCTTCCCTTTGGTAGTTGCACTAAATCATATATGTGATTTTTCTATAAAGCATCCATCTCTTTCTACATAGCAACTAACAACTTCCTTTTCTGCTCACTTTCAACTGCTTTATAGTAACTCTATAGTTTACCTACATCAGTAAGCATCATTTACTCATTTGTAAAGTATCTTCTGGAAGGTTGACATTATTTAGAAGATTTTCTCAAGTTCTATGAGAAGTTGCTCCCTATCTTCTTCTTACTCAACATATTCTACAGATAGATCAACAACGGCTCTGCACCATCTTCCTACGCATCTCCTCTATTACCCTGATGTTTTAGAGGAGTAACTGGGTCACAGTTTGCTAATCCTTCTACAGAAGTCTTAGCTGGTGCCTCCTTCAAATTCTTAAGGGTTTGATCCTCAAAGAAGACCACATCTCTACTTCTAAACACCTTTTATTTTTTTAGATCCCAAAGCCTATAACCAAATTGATCATGTGAGTAGCCAAGAAAAATATATTCTTTTGTCTTACCGTCTAGCTTGGACCTCTCAAAATTTGGAATATGTGCAAATGTATAATAACTAAACACTCTCAAGTCCTTATAAGAGATATCTTTCCTTGACCATATATGCTCTACAACATCACCATCTAGAGCTATATAGGTTGACAAGTTGATTACATTAACTATAGTCCTCAAAGCCTCATCTCAAAACTTTTTGGGTAGCTTAGAATGTGAAAGCATACATATGATATTTTCCTTGATAATGTAGTTCATCATCTCTATAATTGTATTATGCTAAGTCATATAAAAACTATCATCTCATGTTGGATGCCACCTACATTAATTATCAAATGATCTTATATACTTACCACTATTACATGATCTTCTGTATTTCAATTGCCTTTCTCTCTCCCTTTCAACTATGGCATGAAAACTCTTTAAAACTATTAATAACTTGATCTTTTATCTTTATAACATAGGCCCAAATTTTTCTGAAAAAGTTATCTATAAAAGTGATAAAGTAAAGTGTACCATTGTCTCAGAAATATTAATAAATCCACTAAGAGTTTTTATCCTCAAAGGACCATAAACATCTGTATAGATACGATTCAAGGCATACAATTTTCTAGATAAAGTAGAGCTAATAAAGGAAACTCTATATTGTTTGTCAACCAAACAATCAATACAAGAGTTCAAATATGTACCTCTCCGGTCTAGCAAGACTTTTCTCTTGAAAAGAACCTGTAGCCTTTTCTTGCTCATGTGTCCCAATCGCTTATGTCATAACTCAATGCTAAAGTCTTTCTTTGTAATATTAAATCGCTCACCATAAGCTTTGGCCTATAATCTGTACAAAGTATGATATTTCTTCTCACTATCTACAATAAGATAACTTTTACTGAGCTTCCATTGCCCTTTGTAAAATCTATTATAATCACAGATAATTTCTCTCTTAACATAAATTAATTAATATAAATGATGTATTGCTTTATTATTAACTTCTATGTTTGTGTACTATAGTTAAGGAAATGATTAAATTTGGTTATCTTAATTAAGTAGATAAGTTAGAAATTCTACTAAGCAATCAAATTATTAATTATTTTATTTCCTAATGAATGATTTGATTTTTAGGAAGTAAAAAATTTACATTCCATTTTTGTGTGTGAACTATAAGAAATGAATATTATATTTTTTTCTTTCTATGTGAAAATAAAATAAAAATAAATTAAAAATTAAATTAAATTATTATTTACCTTTCGAGGAGATCTCATATTCTTCTATATAAAGGGAACTTCTCCTCCCCTCACCAAGCCTAACAATTAGAGGATTGAGGAGAGGACTTCCCGAGGAAATGATATCGAGGAAAGGATAGCTGAGGAGAGGTGGGATCCTTTATTTTTTAATTAGTTTTGATTTATCTTTTGAAATCTTGATATTGAGATTGTTATAATTTTATGATGCATAATAATTTTTAATTTTAAAATTTTATGATTAGTAAATAATAATAATTGATTTATGATGTTAGAATAATTATTTGATTTATATTGATCTCTTCAACTTAAGTAAATTTTAATATTGATTTAATTATTAAAATTCTTATTTATTTTAGATTAACATAATAGTTCTAATTTATTTAATTAGATATATTTATGTTTCAAGAATTATGTGTGAATTTCTATGATGTAATTAGTTTTAAATTTAAGATCATGAATTTAAATTTTTAATTAATAGATTTGAGTTATTCTTTAATAATTTTAAATCTTAAAATCTAATTTGATAAAAGGAGTCTAATTGGGGTCTGACATAAGTTATGTTGATTTGTTAGACTGGATCGACTCAGCCCATGTGGTTATGTATGACCTAGCCTATGTGGCAAAGTATAGCCTAGCTCATATGTGTAGAGTGTTGAAAAATCTTGGGGACATCACATGCATAGCAAAAAAATAGAAAATAAAATCCTCAATTCCTAAAGATATGTTCGTCGTCATGTGGGTGCGCAAAAATTTGTGAAACTTAAAACTATGTATTAAATAGATTTATGTTACCTAGGGAGATTGTATATCCCTGTTTCCTTACAGATCTCTAGTAGAGGGTGAAGGAGATCAAGCGTTCTTCTCTCTAGCGGTGATCCACATAGCAGGGCTGCGACGACTCTCCTTAAAACTTCAGGCCTGCTCTGAGGTAGAAAGGGGGAGGATAATAGGAGAGACAAGCAAAAGGCTCTAGCCTATGAACCACTAAATCCCTCTTATTTATAAAGGTCACCTATCAATTTAATCTAAATAGATCCTCCCTTATTGGGTATTGGATCTCCATCCAACTACCCAAGTCTCTTAGATTAATGGATCTCTATCCAATAATCTCCATGGGCTTTTATTGGATCTTATCCATGAGATCTAATAATTCAGGGTCTTATTGGATATCTAATAAGATAGGGGCACCGGCGAAAATCTCACATCTAAACCTCTACTCATTTCAATGCCTACCATATATGTATGACCCTCTAGGCCTAATATCGAGTTGGCCATGAGTCATACCTATCAGAACTCCTTCTAGCTTAATGAATTATTGTCTCCATAATAATTCACTCAACTCATCGACTATAGACATACTAGGCCACTACACTGCAGTCCTCAAACGATACAAGGGAATCCAATCCATTGGACCTATCTTTCCTCAGTTACTGTGTACCTATAGTCCCTTATCAATCTAATATCCCTGAGACCATATATTGAGCATGGTGTTGTCAGACCCAAGCGGTTTCTACTCGAGTCTCACTCTAATCAGATTCTTCCAGAGAACTTTTTCTCTCTCAATCCGAATGACCCTGGCCAAGGATTTGTCTAAGCAAAAACATATGAGACATTCCTCTCATGACACCGAGAGTGCATGATCCTCTATCGACACTCAATAGCCCTCGTAAGGTTGATTACCACTCTCGATGACCGATTGTGCTAGATTTGAGACATCTAAACCTATAAGTCTGGTATTAAAGAGTGAAACGCTCATACAAGACATCCTTGATATCTCAAGTTTAAGGACCAAATATACTATTGGGACTACGAAATCATTGTCTGACAATAAGACATCATCAACAATTCAACATTCCATAAGAGGATCAATCAGTGAACACATTCTCCAATGAGCACCTGTACTGTATCCCTAGTGTCCCCACACAAGCAGCTTTGAGACCAACTGCATCCATTATATGGATGAGTATACAACACATCAATCTGTTTGGTTATCTCGATGTCCCTCTCGAGTAACCTATGACTGAGATTATTCAAGATTTGTGCTTAATGGTGAATCGGTCTCATTATCATGATCTCATCACGATCTGATTTTCATTATATAGATCCAAGGACATCACAATATATATGTATATATATATATGTATATATATACATATATATATATATATACATATATATATATGCAACAAGAAATATAAAATGATAAATGCGAAAAATATAATAAGCAAAAAGATTACACGTCAAGTCACACGTGCCATCACTCACGTGATTGGCTTGTAGGGCACATATGACTAGCAATCTCCCACTTGACTTAAAGCTGTTGAATCTTGGATTTTGATGATGAAACTAATTGATTGTATTTAGATGTTTAGCTGCATTTTGAGTGATGCAGGTCTATTCGATCAGGATTAGACAGTTGACACAGGAGGAATTGACGTTGCGCCGGAGGAGATCACGTCAGGATATTGGACGGCAGAAGGCTTCGGACGTCGGGTATCAGGCCAAGGAGAGCGGAATTGCGCTAAGGATATCGGGGTTGTGGAGGTCAACTGTCGATTGGGCAACAAGCCACAAGAGAGGACGATGCACTGAAGAATCGGACGAAGCGCCAACCAATGACGTGCCGGGCAACAGAATGTCAATTCGCGTTGTAATAATTGTCTAGATCGGAGTAGAGTTTTGGTTTGTGTGTGCAGGATTAACTACGATAACGATGAAGACATAAAGCGAAACAAAGTGCTGGAGTCAAGCGCGAAGGATTCGTTGGGAGTTCGAGAGTTCGACGGAAGTCCGAAGGTTCGTCGGAAATGCTGCCGGAACTAGTCGAGAATGAGTAGGGAGCTTGCCGAAGGGTTTTTCGGAAGCTCGCCGGAAGGTTCATTGGAAGTTCGCGGAGCTCACCGAGAAAGATCGGAGCTTACCGAAGAAGCTCGTTGGAACTCGCCAAGATCAAATCATGAAGTCTAGGAGCTTGCCGGGAGTCCGCAGAATGGTTTTCGAGAGTTTATCGGAAGACCGTCGGAAGTTCGCCGGAAGCTCGCCGGAAGAAGTCTCGACTTACGGACTTTGTAATAGCTTAGAAAATGTCTTTAAATTCATAGTTAGCATGTTAATTAGGGTTAGGATTAGGTATTAATCCTATAACCCAAGTATGGGCCAATTGGGCCCAAGTTCGGACTAGTTTGGGGCAAGATTGAAGCCCAACTAGTGGGCTGAAAACACTGTAGGCGGTGGCACCGCCTGAGCTAGGTGGTGGCACCGCCCAGTGCCCGAGAGCTGGGCGGTAGCACCGCTTGGGCTGGGCGATGGCACCGCCCAGTGCCCAAGAGCCAGGCGGTGGCACCGCCCAGCACTATCAGCGCCTGACACGGACAGGTGGTGGCACCGCCAGCATCGGGAACTCCACTAGAATTCAAATTTGGAGCCCAAATTTGAATCCTCTTGAGGCCTATAAATAGCCCTCAAATCTCAACTGAGATAACAACTTTTTGAGCAGCAAGTGTTTGAGAGAAAGGCCCTAGAAAAGTCTTAGAAAGTCTTGTTTTCAATTTGCTAGTGTTCACCTCATTCCTTCTCGAAAATCTGTAAGAGAGTGAACCACTTGTAAAGAGTTGTAAGAGGGGTATTTACTCTTCCATTTCAAGAGATTTGCTAGTGGAAGGTGAGAGCCTCATCGAAGAGGGGCCTCGCAAGTGGATGTAGGTCATTTGACCGAACCACTTTAAAATTGGCGTAATCTCCGGTTTGCATTTATATTTATGCATTTACCTTTCTACAAACCTTTACTTTGCTAAGTTCACTGCTCTCATCTTATTTCGTACACTTTCAACGCAATCGAAACGGTTTCAAATGAAACATCATTTTTATCGTACGAAAGATTTTTCCAAAATCGAAGTTTTAATCCGCTGCACTAATTCACCCCCCCCCCTCTTAGTGCCACTCCGATCCTAACAATTGGTATTAGAGCCCGGTATTTCTCATTTCGGATTTATACCTGTGAGAAATGGCTCTTCATGGCTTTCAAGAGGGCTTATCGGTTTTTCGTCCACCGTTGTTTAACGGATTGGACTACACTTATAGGAAAACTCGAATGAGAGTTTTCTAGATTTCTATGAATTTGGATTTATGGAATATTGTTGAAAACGGTTTTCAACTTCCCTCTAAACCGATGAACGAATGGTCGGATTTGGAGAAGAAGTATTTTTCTTTAAACGCAAAGGCTACGAATGCCTTATTTTGCGCTTTAGACAAAAATGAGTTTAATCGGATTTCTACGTGAGAAATGGCTTTTGATATTTGGCGAACACTTGAAATCACACACGAGGGAACTAGTAGAGTCAAAGACTCAAAAGTTAACATTTTAATGTATGATTTCGAGCTTTTTCAAATGAAGCCGAGCGAAACCATTGTTGACATGTACACCCGTTTTACGGATGTCGTCAATGGTTTACAAACTCTTGGCAAATGTTTCTCGAATTTTGAACTTGTTAGTAAAGTTTTACGATCACTTTCTAAAGTTTAGGAATCAAAAGTTACGACAATACAAGAAACAAAATATTTAAATAATTTTCCACTTGAAAAACTTATCGGCTCATTGATGACATATGAAATGGTGCGCAATGCACATGATAAACACGATGAACACTTGAACCACCTTCCAAAGAACAGGAAGGATTTGGAACTTCGGACAAATGAATACCATTTGAACGATGACTCAATTGATGAGGACAATGATGAACTTGAACTTCGAACACTAACTCTTAATAAATTCATTAAACAAAAATCTAAAATGAACAATGAACTTGAACGAAAGAAGAGGCTAAAGAAAAGGAAGGCACCCAAGGATGAATCAAGAATTTCCAAAAGTAAAATGGCGAATTGGGCTTTGACGAGCTTCGACTACAAGGTAAGTAACTCAACTCTCTTGAATTATTTTGAAATTACTTGAAGTTTTTCATGAGTTCTTAATTTAGATAGTAGGAATAGGAAATTAAAAAAAATTATTTTTCAAAAATTATATCATGTTTTTCCTTTTTAGCATCTTTGAAAAAATTAAAAATTTGATCAATGAAAAGTATATTGCTAAGGTTTCATGCATGTTATGTTGAATGATGTATGCAACATTATGGATTATAGTTATATGATATGTGATAATGCTTAGGATTAATCCATGCATGTGTATTTTGATGATAGATGTGATATCATGATGTTTTATTTTTGATGTGTTTGGTCTTGACGGCTTTATGACGAAACTTATGTTTTGATTTTAAAATGATATATGTTTTCACAAAAGACTTGAATACCCTCACATGAAATCAATTGTATGAAATGGAAATGAATTTTCTATCCTATTGAGATTAATGAATTTATTTTACCAATCTTGTGAATCTCATGAAAATAAACATGATGAATATTTTGAAAATAAATGAGTGTTTCATGCATTTGGTCTTAATGATTTCTCTTGAACATACTTTTTGAAATCATACTTGATGATGAATATCAAGATATTAAAAAGATATTATCATGATAAACATTTTGAAAAGTTTATATCATACTTGATCATTGTTATACATGATGATTTATTGGTCTTGAAGTTATTCAATTTTGATTAAATGAATTTCAAGTTAATGATTTGATTTAAATAAGTTTTATCTAAATCATAATCTTGATCTTGCAAAATTGGAATCACAAATAATGTCTTTTGGTATTCATTATTTGATACTCACAATATGAAAGTATTGGTATTCATGACTTGAATTTGATTAAAATATTACATGCTTAAATTAATCATTATCCTATGTTTCAAAAATTCTTTAAATGCCTTATGTGATATGATAAATCTATGTATACCATTTTGAATCTCTTGAAAATAATGTTGAGATTTTGATGAATTTGATGATTTGAATTTGAATGAGTTTTATCAAAATCATGATATTGATTTCTTGGAATAACATGAGATTACCTTTGATGATCATTTTGATTCATGGAATTTTATATTCATGACTTGGTCTTATATATGTTTATGAGATGGTTGAAATCTTTGTACGTTTGAATTCTTCCCTTCTCCTTTCAATTTATACATGTTATATGTTAAAGATTTAAAACCATGTTTTGGTATCATGCATATCTAAGAAATATTGATGTGACAAATTGAATAAGTTGAAAATGAATGATGATTTTTCTCTTGAATATAACTTGTGATATTTTTTTTTATATAAATCATCATTTTGATTTCTTGACATTTGATACATGAGATTTTATTATAAATCAAAATTTCTCATTAATCGATCTTCTACGATTTACTTGATATTCTCTTGAGAGGAGATTTTCTAAATGAATCATGATTTTTTCTTGTGAGTTCTTGGAGTTATTACTTGATTTTTCTTTTAAAACAAGATCTCTTCTTTGTACTCCTATGTTTTTCTTGATATTTTATTTAAAGAAGATATTTACTATATGAATCATGTCTTTTGGTATTCAAATGACTTTATCCTTCATGACATGATTTCTTTGTATTTATGGCTTGCATGGTTTGAAATGTTTTGGTATAATGCATGCAATGAAGAAATATTTATAAAGTTAAAATGATGTAAGCAATACTTATGATAATGATGTACATGATGTATTTATTGCATATGATGTGTATCATGAATGCTTTAAATGATGAATGTTTGGTATCATGATCAACATGCTGATAAATGCTTAAAAATTTTAATGTTTGAGTATCATGTATGATATGCTTATTAATGATGATTGATTTATTTTTCGATATCATGCATGAATGAATATAAGATTTTTACAAATGTGCATATTCTAATTTGAAAATATGATGATGCACCAATAAGATTTATACTTACCTTTGTCATAATTGATGTAAAGGATCTTTCCTTCTTTTTGGCAATGACAAAGGGGGAGATAGCTAGCTTGCACAAGTCAAGAAGATGCAAAAACTTGATTACTAGCTTGCCTATCTTAAGTAGCAAAGATTGCTAACTTCCTTATTTCAAGAAGCAAAAGTTGTTTTCTTGAACATCACTATCTTGCCTATCTTAAAATACAAAACAAGCTAACTTGTTACGGAAGCAAAATTGCTAGCTCAAACATTGCAAAGGAAACAAAAATTTGCTAGCTTGTATGTAGTAAAACTTGCATATCGTAAAAGTTGCTAGCTTATAGAGAAGCAAAGAATTGCTATCTCGAAAGAAGCAAAAAATGCAAAATTTAGAAAACTTGCAATATAATTGCTCTTGTCATGCTTTGTATCAAAAATAGGTTGATATCCTTAAAAGCATCGCATTAAAGTTTTTTAGTATTGCAATGTATCACATGTATCGCAAATTGAAAAATTTGAGACTATTATCATATCATGTTGATGTCTTTCATGACATGAATTCTTTGCATTTTTGTCTTGTATGTATCATGTGACGATTGAAATATTGATTAATGTAAATTCATAATTTATGCAAAAGTCTAAATCATTGGTTCCTCTCCTTCTTTTCGGCAATGACATAGGGGGAGAAAGATTGCTAGCTCAAGGCAAATGTTGGCTAGCTTGTACTCTTCCCTTCTTTTCGACAAAAATAAAGGGGAGAAAGCTTTGCTAGTTAGAACATGTAAAGAAAAGCAAAGTGCAATCTTGGACAAGAAGCAAGTGTTGAATTGCCATGATTAAACTTAAGAATCTTGTTATGCTTTTGTGCTTATATGTTGTGATGAAAATCTAGCTTCATGTTATAAAAACTTGCATATCTTTTAAAATAGCTAGAGCAACTTCTTCTTTTTGTTGATGACATAGGGGGAGAAGTATATTGATGACTTCATGCATTGAATTAAATATTTTATATATTTGCATGATAGTTTAAATATTTTTTCATAACATGTGATGAATGTAACTTGGATTTGGGATAATCCAAGTGTTCTATCAATGACATATTGATAGGGGGAGTTTGGTTAAACTCCGGGGAGTTTAGGTTAACTTCATTAGTCATCAATTAGTTGTCATCATCAAAAAGGGGGAGATTGTTGAATCTCGGATTTTGATGATGAAACTAATTGATTGTATTTAGATGTTTAGCTGCATTTTGAGTGATGCAGGTCTACTCGATCAGGATTAGACAGTTGACGTAGGAGGAATTGACGTTGCGCCGGAGGAGATCACGTCAGGATATTGGACGGCAGAAGGCTTCGGACGTCGGGCATTAGGCCAAGGAGAGCGGAATTGCGCCAAGGATATCGGGGTTGCGGAGGTCAACCGCCGATTGGGCAACAAGCCGCAAGAGAGGATGATGCGCTGAAGAATCGGACGAAGCACCAACCAATGACGTGCCGCGCAACAGAATGTCAATTCGCGTTGTAATAATTGTCTAGATCGGAGTAGAGTTTTGGTTTGTGTGTGCAGGATTAACTACGATAACGATGAAGACATAAAGCGAAAAAAAGTGCTGGAATCAAGCGCGAAGGATTCGTTGGGAGTTCGAGAGTTCGACGGAAGTCCGAAGGTTCGTCGGGAATGCTGCCGAAACTAGCCGAGAATGAGTAGGGAGCTTGCCGAAGGGTTTTTCGAAAGCTTGCCGAAAGGTTCGTTGGAAGTTCGCGGAGCTCACCGAGAAAGATCGGAGCTTACTGAAGAAGCTCGTTGGAACTCGCCAAGATCAAATCGTGAAGTCTAGGAGCTTGTCGGGAGTTCGCAGAATGGTTTTCGAGAGTTTATCGGAAGACCGTCGGAAGTTCGCCGAAAGCTCGCCGGAAGAAGTCTTGACTTACGGACTTTGTAATAGCTTAGAAAATGTTTTTAAATTCGTATTTAGTATGTTAATTAGGGTTAGGATTAGGTATTAATCCTATAACCCAAGTAGGGGCCAATTGGGCCCAAGTTCGGACTAGTTTGGGGCAAGATTGAAGCCCAACTAGTGGGCTGAAAACACTGTAGGCGGTGGCACTGCCTGAGCTGGGCGGTGGCACCGCCCAATGCCCGAGAGCTAGGCGGTAGCACCGCCTGGGCTGGGCGGTGGCACCGCCTAATGCCCGAGAGCTAGGCGGTGGCACCGCCCAGCACTGTCAGCGCTTGACACGGACAGGTGGTGGCACCGCCACTGACAGGCGGTGGCACTGCCAGTATCGGGAACTCCACGAGAATTCAAATTTGGAGCCCAAATTTGAATCCTCTTGAGGCCTATAAATACCCCTCAAATCTCAGCTAAGATAACAACTTTTTGAGCAGCAAGTGTTTGACAGAAAGGCCCTAGAAAAGTCTTACAAAGTCTTGTTTTCAATTTGCTAGTGTTCACCTCATTCCTTCTCGAAAATCTGTAAGAGAGTGAACCGCTTGTAAAGAGTTGTAAGAGGGGTATTTACCCTTCCATTTCAAGAGATTTGCTAGTGGAAGGTGGGAGCCTCATCGAAGAGGGGCCTCGCAAGTGGATGTAGGTCATTTGACCGAACCACTTTAAAATCGACGTAATCTCCGGTTTGCGTTTATATTTATGCATTTATCTTTCTGCAAACCTTTACTTTGCTAAGTTCACTGCCCTCATCTTATTACGTACACTTTCAACGCAATCGAAACAGTTTCAAACGAAACATCATTTTTATCGTACGAAAGATTTTTGCAAAACCGAAGTTTTAATCCGCTGCACTAATTCAATCCCCCCTCTTAGCGCCGCTCCGATCCTAACAAAAGCCAATCACCTATATGTCTAATCTCCATCATACCCTTGTGATGCTCAAAGACAATATGAGATAATGACTTTATTAGTGGATCTGCAATGTTATCTTCGGATGAAACTCGTTTCACTACTATATCTCCTCGGGTCATGTTCTCTCCAATAAGTTAAAACCTCCTCATAACACTTCTGATGAGACCCGGGTTCCCTTATTTGAGTAATCGCCCCATAGTTATCGTAATATAAGGGAATCGACTCCTTGCTACCTAGCACGACTCATAGATATGTGATGAACTTCTTCATCCAGACTCCCTCCTTTGTTGCCTCTACTATAGCAATGTACTTCGCATCTGCGGTCGAGTCAATAGTAGTATCTTACTTGAAACTCTTCCAACACATTACTCATCCATTTAAGGTATATACATATCCCGAATTCGACTTGCTATCATTGACATCGGACTGAAAACTCGAGTCCATGTAGCCTTCAACCTTAAGGCTACTACCTCCATATATTAGTAAAAGATCCTTAGTCCTTATTAAGTACTTAAGGATACACATTACTGCTTTCCAGTGCTCCAAGTCTGGATCCGCTTAATACCTACTCGTGACACTTAGAGCATACGCTATATCAGTCCTGGTACATAGCATGACATACATGATAGACCCTATCGCTAAGGCATAGGGTATCCTATCCATGTTCGCCCTTTCTTCAGGAGTATTTGGGGACATACTCCTAGAAAGCAATATCCCATATCTCAGCGGTATGAGACATCTCTTGAAATTTTCTATGCCAAACCTTTTGACAATGGTGTCTATGTACCTGGACTAGGACAAACCAAGCATCCTCTTAGATCTATCTTTATAGATCTGAATCCCCAAGATATAGGATGTTTTCCCTAAGTCCTTCATGGAGAAGTATCTAGATAACCTAGCCTTTACTATGGATAGCATTTCTACATCATTCCCAATGATCAAGATGTCATCCACATATAACACTAAAAAAGGTGATAGCGCTTCCACTTACCTTCCTGTACACACAAGGCTCATCTTCGTTCTTAATGAAGTCATAAGATCTGATTACCTCATCAAATCTTATGTTTCAACTTCGGGAAGCTTGCTTTAGTCCATAAATGGATCTAAGCAACCTACACACCTTATTTGGGCAGTCCTTGTACATGAATCCCTCGAGTTGTATCATATATACCTCCTCCTCGAGATTGCCATTGAGGAATATAGTTTTCACGTCCATCTGCTAGATCTTATAATCATAGTGTGCTGCAATAGCCAATAGAATTTAGATGGATTTTGCTACGAGTGAGAAGGTTTCATTATAGTCAACACCTTACCTTTGATGATACCCCTTAGCCACTAGCCTTGCTTTATAGGTCTTTACCTTTCCTTCTACTCCGATCTTTTTCTTAAAGATCCACTTGTAACTGATGTATACAATACTCTCGGGTGCATTAACTAGGTTTCAAACCTTATTAGAGTACATGGAATCTATCTCAGAATTCATGGCTTCATGCCACTTCACAGAGTCTATAATCATAATAGCCTCCTCGTAGGTTTGTGTTAAGACTTTAGCTAGGAGAGTCCTAATTGAGAGGGGCATTCATGTAAAACCTACCTAAGTTGACCCCTATTAAAGAGGTGAAGAGGCCGGCTAGGGTTACAAGGTTATTTCTTAAAGAAGAATAGGGAGTTGTAAAGGAATAGGAGTCTTGAGTATGAGTCCTATTAGGAGTTGGTTAGAAGTAGGAGTCCTATTAGGAGTTGGTTAGAAGTAGGAGTCTCAAGTAAGAGTCCTATTAGGAGTTAGGGTTTAGAAGCCCTATAAATAGTCACGTATTCCACCTCTTTTCATGGGCAATAGATGAATTTTTTCTGCAGCCTTTAAGCAGCAACTTGGAGGGAGGAACCCCTATAGAGTTCCAAGGAGGTCGTTCCCCTAAAGAGATCAACCCCAAGTTTAGAATATGCAAGGGTTCTAACTGTTTGAGGATCAATATCCTCATTATCCTCTCCTCCAATATGTCCTACATATCTCTCAGACTCGGGCTATAAAGTGGTGCTTGAGCTAGGTTTTCTAACATTGCTCAACTCTATCATACTCCCACTATCTCAGCCAAGAATATGTTTCTTCTCAAGGAACACTGCTCTCTTAGCTACATAGACCTTTTAGTCATCGAGATGATAGAAATAATACTCACAAGTTTCCTTAAGGTATTCCACGAACTTGCATTGCTCCGTCCTCAATTCCAACTTATCGGGGTTGTATCTTTTAACGTGGGCAAGACAGCCCCAAATTTTAACAACCTTAAGATGGGGCTTTTTTTCTTTCTATATCTCATATGGTGTAGATATTACCAACTTAGTTGGAACTCTGTTCATAAGATAAACTGCGATCTCTAGGGCATATCCCTAGAATGAGATGAGTAGGTCAGCAAAACTCATCATGGACTGTACCATATCTAACAGCATGCGATTCCTCTTTTCATATACACTATTGACCTATGGTGTATAAGAAGGTGTCCATTAGGATAGAATCCCATGGTTCATGAGGAATTGGGTAAACTCTATACTCAAGTACTCACCTCCTCGATCTGATCAAAGAGTCTTAATACTCTTTCTAGTTTGGTTCTCAATTTCATTTTTATACTCTCTGAATTTCTTAAAGGCCTCAGACTTGTATTTCATTAAGTACACCTGTCTATACCTTGAGAAATTATCAGTAAAGATAAAGAAGTAGAAGTAACCACCAATGGCATGAGTTGATGTAGGTCCACATACATTACTGTGTATGAGTTCCAACAGCTCAATGACTCTTTCTCTAGTTCTACTAAATGGAGAGTTTGTCAATTTTTCATGAAGGCAAGGCTCACAAGTTGCATATGACTCATAGTCGAATGGATCTAGATATCTATAATTTAGTAACTTTAGAATAATTTCCTCATGGATGTGACCTAGCCTATAATGCCATAAGTATGCATTGTTCACTGTTAGGATCAACAGGGCACTAAGAGGGGGGGGGGTTGTGTGGTGAATTAGTGCAGTAAAAAACTTTCGATATTTCAAAAACTTTATTTCGATTAAAGCCGATTCAACGAGAATGATTTCAACTCAATCCATTTCGGAAGGAATTTGAACTTGAAACCTTAAGTGAAAATGCAAGAGAAGACTAAGGTGATTTGCAGCAATGTAAGTTGCACAAATGAAAAGTGTCGATTTTGTAAAGTCTTCGTACGATTAAAGCCGATCTCAGAAGATGTTTACGCCAAAGCATATATAGATGTAGTTAAAGCATAGTAAGGAGGAGAGGCAGTTTGCTATAAAAGAAAGTTGCTCAAAATAAATGCAAACCAAGTTTTAGAGTGGTTCGGTCAAACGTGACCTACATACTACTAGTCATAGGTGCCCAGCAAGCCAATTACATAAGTGATGGTACGTGTGACTTGATACAGAATCTTTTTACTTGTTATATTTTGGCATATCTCACTTTATAACTATTGCATATATATATATATTGTGATGTCCTTGGATTTGTGCAATGGGAATCGGATCTTGATGAGATCACGATAATGAAATCGATTCACCTTTAAACACAGATCCTAAATAATCCCGGTCACAGGTTACGCAAGAGGGACATCGTGATAACCAAACAGACTAGTATACTATATACCCGTCCATATGATGGATGCAGTTGGTCTCATAGCTGCTCGTATAGGGACACTAGGGATACAGTACAAGTGCTCATTGGAGAATAAGTTCATTTATTGATCCGCTTATGGAATAATGGATGGTTGATGATGCCTTATTGTCAGACAGCGATTCCGTAGTCCTAGTGGTGTATCTGGTCTTTAGACTTGAGACACCAAGGATGTCCTGTATGAGTGCTCCACTCTTTGATACCAGACTTATAGGTTTGGCTGTCCCATATCTAGTATAGTTGGCCATTGGGAGTGGTAGTCGACCTTACGAGGGCTATTGAGTGTCGATAGAGGATCATCCACTCTCGGCATTATGAGAGGAATATCCCATGTGTTCTTGCTCAGACAAATCCCTGGTCAGGGTCATTCGGGTTGAGAGAGAAAGAGTTCTCCGGGAGAATTCGATTAGAGCGAGACTCGAGTAGAAACCGTATGGGTTTGATAGCACCATGCTTGATATACGGTCTCTGGGATATTAGATGGATGAGGGACTATAGGTATATGGTAACTGAGGACAGACAGGTCCAATGGATTGGATTCCCCTGTATCGTTTGGGGACTACGACGTAGTGGCCTAATACGTCTATAGTCGATGAGTCGAGTGAATTATTACAGAGATAATAATTCACTAAGTTAGAAGGAGTTCTGATAGGTATGACTCACGGCCAGCTCGATATTGGGACTAGAGGGTCACACACATATGGTAGGCATTGCGATGAGTAGAGGTTCGGATATGAGATATCCGACGGAGCCCTTGTCTTATTGGATGTAGATCCAATACCCACTAGGGGAGGATCCATTAGGGTTTGATAGGAGACCTTTATAAATAGGAGGGATTCAGAACCTCATAGGCTAGAGCCTTTGCTTGCCTCTCCTATTCTCCTCTCCCTCTCCACCTCAGAGCAGGCCTGGAGTTTTGAGGAGCGTCGTCGCAACCCTACTGTGTGGATCATCTCTAGAGAGGAGGACGCTTGACCTCCTTCACCCTCTCCTAAGGATCTGCAGGGAAACAGGGATATACGATCTCCCTAGGTAACACAATCTACTCTATATGCAGTTTTAAGTTTCACGGATTTTGCGCACCAATCTTCGCACGACGATGAACATCTCTTTGAGAATCGAGGATTTTGTTTTCTTGTTCTTCCGCTGCACATGTGATGTTGCCCCCAAGATTTTCCCAACAGTGGTATTAGAGCTTGGTTGTTCGTGCGAATGATTGGTTTTGAACTACGTGTGTTGTGTTTCAGAAGAATTTTGACGTAAAAATCATTGACGCAAAAACAAGGAAGGGCAACAACAGTTGCTGCCCTCGATCTACATGCATGCAACACAGTCGAAGGCAGGCAGCACCGGGGCTGCACCTACAGCAACCGGCCGGCATCCTGCTTGCAACAGGCTTGCAGTCGATGGGGTTGGCAACCCGCGGGTGCCCCACCCGCGGTCGTGCCGGCAGGCAAGGCTACAAGCAAGGCGGCCACCTACGTGCGGGCACTATGCTCGCGCGCAAGGACGACGCTTGCGGGTGTTGGACCCGTAGGCAGAGGCACCGCGGGCGAGGTGCCTAAGGCCGCAGCGCCCGCGGGTTAAGGTGCTATAGTGTCACGGCCTTAGCTGGAATTGCATAAGGGGTGAGGCACCCTTGCGGCCAAGATGTGAACTTAGCTTGCGTTGCCTAAATCACGCTTCGCCCTTACGATATTGCTCCGCAAAGATTAGCCCACTTGCAAACTCTCGCAGGTCCCGAAGGACCTGTAAAAGAGAAAGTTGATTTGTCCTGAAGTCTCGCGAAAAGGGAAAGCTTTACAAGCAATTTAGCGAGCACCTTGCGTGCACAAGAGAAAAGAGGGAGAGGGGGAAAACAAGGGCTTTAGAAGGTTGAACGAATAGCTACAAGCCCACAAACAATTGCTCACCAAGTCCCGGGCACGACAACAAGTTCCCGTCAAGGCAACGTGCGAACTTGCGAATGAGTGTTAAACGCTTGGTACTATACCGAAGCCCCATCCAGCCCTGTGCCACCCGGGGGGTTCAAAGGGGTTGAGATGGCTGAAGTTTTGGTGAGCGGAGGTAGATTCCAGAAATCAACCCGCGGCACACGAAAACGAAGTTGTTTTGGGCTGTTTTGGGGCTATTTTGCTTGGTTCGGTGAGCGATCGCTTTATAACGCTGTAGCTTGTTCGAACTTACATTTTTACAACAAAAAGGACTCAAAACCAAGGCAAAACAGGCTACCAAGTAACTGTACATATAGACGAGAGCGACGAATGGTTCGTTGAACAGAGGTGATGCGGGTGCGCGACAACCGTTCGTGATATTCTCCCCCACTTAAACTGTCGACGCCCTCATCGACGCTTGTTGGTAGTTGTTGATGATTTCTTCTTCATGTCACAGGGCATCTTCAGGCTCCCAACTGGCTTCAGTTCGGGGAAACTTTCGCCACTTCACTAAGTACTCTATCTGCTCAGCTCCGTTAGGTAGCTTTATCTTGCGGTCCACCAGAATGGTTTCAACTCGATTCTTGTAGGAGGCTATGATGGGAGGTAGCTGAGTTGGAACACTTCGGGAAGCATCTTGCGGATCCGAGTGGTAGGCTTTTAGGTTGCTAGCATGAAGAATGTTGTGAATTTTGAACCACGTCGGCAGTTGCAACTTGTAAGAGACGTTGCCTACCTTGCTGATAATTGGGAAGGGTCCTTCATACTTGCGCACCAATCCTTTGTGGACTTTGTTCCTAAAGAATTGGAGTGATGTTGGTTGGAGCTTTACCAACACCAAATCGCCAACTTTGAACTCTTGCGGTCGCCTTCCCAAGTCTGCCCACTTCTTCATCCTTTTTGTCGCCTTCTCCAAGTAAGCCCACGCAATATCTGCATTTCGATGCCACTCCTTTGCAACATGGTAGGCTAACGGACTACTCCCAGTATACCCAATGGCCATGGTGTGCGGAGTCGACGGTTGTTGTCTGGTAATGATCTCGAAGGGGCTCTTGTTGGATGCAGAGCTCCGCTGCAAGTTGTAGGAGAATTGGGCAATGTCCAACAGCTTCACTCAATCTCGTTGGTTAGCACTCACATAGTATTGAAGATATTGCTCTAGGAGTGAGTTTATCCTTTCAGTCTGGCCATCCGTCTGGGAGTGGAGGCTTGTAGAGAAGTATAACTTTGACCCCAACAATTTGAATAGCTCGGTCCAGAATCGTCCGAGGAACCGAGCGTCTCGATCACTAATGATATTGTGTGGGACTCCCCAATACTTCACCACATCCTTCATCATTAGCTTGACCGCCTCTTCTACTGAACAGTGTAGGGGAGTAACAATGAAAGTTGCATACTTTGAAAACTGATTGACCACCATGAGTATCGATCCGAATCTCCCTACAAGTGGCAAGCTTGATATGAAGTCCAAGGAAATGCTCTCCCACGGCCTTTCTGGTATAGGCAACGGCTCCAAAAGTCCCACCGGCTTCCGCTGCTCCACCTTGTCTTATTGGCAAGTAAGGCATGTTCGAACATATTCCTCCACATCAGTCCCCATCTTTGGCCAATAGAAGGCCCTCTCCACTAGAGCCAACGTTTTGTGAATGCCTAGGCGTCCAGCCCAAAGGGAATCATGACACTCTTTTAAGAGTCCATGCCTCAAATTGTCCACTCGGGGAACATAAACCCTATTCTCTTTTGTGTAAACGAGTCCCTCCTGGACCCAAAATCATCATGTCTTACCTTCTTTAATGAGCTGCATCAGGATAACTGCCTGGGGGTCACTGTACAGTCCATCCTTGATCCTGGAAAGGAAGTTGGAGTGCAATTGACTTGCTTGGCCTCTGCCCTCCAATTGTGCGGCACTTACGTGCTCCACTTTCCGACTCAATGTATCGGCTACGACATTTGCCTTCCCAGGCTTATACTCCATTGCCATATCAAATTCAGCTAGGAAGTCCTGCCATCATGCCTGCTTTGGGAAGAGCTTCTTTTGAGTTTGGAAATAGCTCAGAGCGATGTTGTCTGTCCTCAGCACAAATCACGACCCGAGGAGATAGTGTCGCCAAACTCGTAGACAGTGGATCACCGCTGTCATCTCCTTCTCATGTACTAGATATCGTCGATTGGTCTCGTTGAGTTTACGGCTCTCGTAGGCCACCGGATGACCCTCCTACATGAGTACTCCTCCAATAGCGAAGTCCAAAGCATTTGTATGGACTTCAAAAGGCTCCCTATTGTTAGGATCGAGAGCACTAAGAGGGGGGGGGGGGGGGGTGAATTAGTGCAGCGGAAATCTTACAGCGATTAAAAACCAAAAGCTGCGTTCGTTCAAAAACTATTACGATGCAAAAGCAAATTCTCAGTTTGTATCTAAGGTCAGTTTGCGTCTAAACGCAGATTGCGTCTAAGCGTAGTTTTGCGTCTAAGCGCAGTTTACGTCTAAACTCAGATTTACGTCTAAACGCAGTTTTACGTCTAAACGCAGATTTACGTCTAAACGCAGATTTACGTCTAAACGCAGTTTTACGTCTAGACTCAGATTTACGTCTAAACTTAGATTTACGTCTTAAACTCAGATTTACGTCTAAACGCAGATTTACGTCTAAACGCAGTTTTACGTCTAGACGCAGATTTACGTCTAAACTTTGAAACTCGTTTGTATACTCGCAGAAGGCAGTATGCAGTTGAAATCAAGACGTAAACGTGAACTGAAATCTGATGATTGAGCGAGGAAAGCCGATTTACGTCTGAATGCAGTTTTACGTCTAAATGTTAAAACTCGTTCGTAAAATTGTAGAGGACAGTTTGCAGTTATCAATAGGATCAAAATGTAAGTGTAAACTGCAAAGAAGCTCATTCGTAAAAGCACGGAAGACAGTTCTGCAGAATCAAACGTAAACGTAAACTGTAATGTATGAAAATACGAATTTACGTCTGAATGCAGATTCGGAAGATCAGCACTTAGAACTTGTTCGTGAAAGCGCAGAGAGCAGTAGTAATGAAGGAGGTTTGCAGTAATGATAAAGTGCTCGAAAATAAACGCAAACCAGAGATTTAGAGTGGTTCGGTCAGCCTTGACCTACTCCACTTTTGGCTTCCTCCACCGACGAGGTTGCCGACGTCAACTAGGGGCCTTCCTTCAATAGGCGAAGGCCAACTACCCTCTTACAGATTCACTCCTTTTGACGGGCTTAGGAGACAACCCTTTCAGATGTTTTCTCTCCTCTCTTTACAACTCAAACTTGAAGAACAGAAGGAGGAGGAAAACTAGCAGTTTTGAGCTCTAAGAACCACTGAAAAGATCAAGATTTCGGGTAAGTTCTTGCTCCTTTCAGTGCTGAATGGGTGGGGTATTTATAGGCCCCAACCCAATTCAAAATTCGAGCTCAAAACCATCAAATCCCGGAATTCCGGGATCAGGCGGTTGCACCTCTTGACTGGAGAGGTTGCACCGCCTGGCAGAGCTCGAAGACTGAGCTCAGGCGGGTGCACCTCTCTGTCAGGGGTGGTTGCACCTTCCTGCCAGAGCTCGAAGACCGAGCTCAGGCGATGCATCACCTGTCCAAGGAGGTTGCATCACCCTGCCAGAGCTCGAAGACCGAGCTCGGTGGTTGCACCTCTCGGCAGAGCTCGGAACTTGAGCTCTGGCGGTGCTACCTCTTGACAGAGGAGGTTGCACCGCCCAGTCTCACTTGGAGACTGAGCCGTGGGCGGTTGCACCTCCTGGCTGGAGCGGTTGCACCGCCCAGTCTCGCTGGGAGACTTAGCCTGGGCGGTTGCACCTCCCACAGCTACTTGGGTTAGAATGGGTTGAACCATTCGACCCAACTTGAGTTCATCAGGGGCCCAATTGCCCCAGGATTAAGCTAATGGGATCACCTCCCATTTCTAACTTAATCACCGTGCTAACTACGATTAAATCTAAGACAAATTCTGCAGCTCTGCTTCGGTACGTCAATCGCTTCTTCCGGCGAGTTTCCGGCGAACTTCCGTCGATCATCCGATGAACCCTCGGTGATGCTTCTGCGGACTTCCGGCAAACTCCTGGACTTTGCGACGATCCACTTGGCGAGTTCCGACGAGCTTCGCTTGGCAAGCTTCTGGACTTCTCGGATCTATTCTCGCTGAACCTCCGACGACCGTCCGAACTTCCGTCGAACTCTAGAACTCCCAACGTGATCATGATCTTGACTCCGGCGCAACACCTGCTGCTTGTCTAACTTTCATCGTAGTTAATCCTGCACAACAAAACAAAAAACTTCGATCGAGACAATTAGTTCTAAGCAATTAACCAAGTTGTCCGGCATGTCATTGGTCTCTCGACGCTTCGTCCGATTCTTCGGCGCATCGTCCTCTTCTGCAGCCTATTGCCCAATCGGCCAGTCGACTCCGCAACTCTGATATCCTTGGCACAATACCCGCTCTTCTTGGCCCGATGCCCGAGTCCACGACCCGAAGCCTTCTGTCGATACGTCGACCGTTCCACCGGCCCGACGTCCAATCTTCTGACATGTTCCTCCGGCACAACATGATGTTCCTGCTTTAATTGTCTCATCCTGATCGAAGCATCCTGCGTCACTCAAAACGCAGATTAAATCATAAACATATATCAAGTAGTTTCATCATCAAAATACGAGATTCAACACCTATATCTGTAAATTTGAGCACTGGTTCTTCCATAACAGTAGCCTTCAGATCTTGGAATGCTCTTTCACATTTGTTCGACCACTTCCAAGGCTGCTCCTTCTTCAGTAACTCCATTAGTGGAGTTGCACGCTTTGAGTATCTCGCTATGAAGCGTCGATAGTAGTTGACGAAACCAAGGAAGGATCTCAACTCTGGTACCTTCTTTGGAGTTCGTCATTCCGCAACCGCTTGCACCTTCGACTTATCCATCCGAATGGAACCATTACCGATTCGATGCCCCAAGAATAAGATCTCCGTTTGGGCGAAGTAGCATTTCTCCCTTTTTATGAACAAAGTGTTCTCCTTGAGAACCTTGAAAATTGTCCAAAGGTGCTGGACATGCTCCTCGAGTGTTTGGCTATATACGATGATATCGTCTAAGTAGACGACCACAAACTTGTCTAAATACTCCTTGAATAGTTGGTTCATGAGAGTGCAAAATGTGGCTGGAGTGTTGGTTAAGCGGAAAGGCATCACCAATAACTCAAACGCTCTATACCTGGTCATATAGATAGTCTTCGCTTCGACGCCTTCAGCGATATGCACCTACTAATACCCTGACCGAATGTCGAGTTTCAAGAAATACTTGGCTTTGCCCAACTGGTCAAACAAGTCCATGATGAGCGAGATGGGATACTTGTACTTTACTGTCACTTTGTTAAGGGCTTAGTAATCGACGCAGAGTCGGAGGCTCCCATCTTGTTTCTTCTAGAAGAGAACTAGAGCTCCGAAAGGTGCTTTAGAGCTATGGATGAGACCACCGCTTAGCAATTCACCTAACTACTTTATGAGTTCCACCAACTCAAGCGGGGACATGCGGTAGGGTGGTCTCGCTGGAGGCATCACCCCTGGCTCCAGCTCGATATTACGATCCACGCCCCTATGTGGTGGAAGAGTCTTCGACAACTCGGGTGACATAACGTCATTGAACTCTTTCAGGATGTTTGCCACCACAGCAGGTTCTTGAATGGCCTTCTCATTGAGTGGCTCTAGCTTCATAGTAGCCACGAATGTCAATTCTGTTAGGATCAAGAGCACTAAGAGGGGGGGGGGGGTGAATTAGTGCAGCGGAAAACTTTCGACGATTAAAAAAGTGTTCGTACGATAAAAGCGATTTCGGTAGAAAAGCCGATTCGTAAATCTCTTTAACTTGTAATCAAGCGAGATGTAATTAAAGGAAATCTATGAAGGCAGTTTGCGGTTATGATGAAAGTTAAAATGTAAGCACAAACTGAAACATGATGTTCATACGATAAAACTGATTTACGTCTAAACGCCGATTCAGAAAATACTGAACTTTGAAACATAACCATAAATGTGCAGAAGGCAATAAGCTATTGAGGAGGTTTGCAATAAGGATAAGATGTTCAAAGTAAATGCAAACCGAGATTTAGAGTGGTTCGGTCAATCTTGACCTACATCCACTTTTGGCTTCCTCCACCGACGAGGTCACCGACATCAACTAGAGGCCTTCCTTCAATAGGCGAAGGCCAACCACCCTTTTACATTTTCACTCCTTTTGACGGGCTTAGGAGACAACCCTTACAGAATTTTCTCTCCTCTCTTTAAAGATCATAACTTGGAAGAAAAGAGGGAGAAGAACTTTTGGCCTTTACAACAATTTTGAGCTCTAAAAATCATAGAATAAGATCAGGATTTCGATGTGTTTTAGGTGCCCTTTCAGTGCTGAAAGGGTGGGGTATTTATAGGCCCCAACCCAGTTTGAATTCCGAGCTCAAAACTGTGAATTCCCAGAATTCCGGGATCTAGCGGTTGCACCGCCTAGCAGAGCTCGAAGATTGAGCCTTTGGGCGGTGCCACCTCTTATCAGGGGCAGTTGCACCTCCTGCCAGAGCTCGAAGACCGAGCTCAAGCGGTGCCACCTCCTATCAGGGGCGGTTGTACCTCCTGCCAGAGCTCGAAGACCAAGCTCAGGCGATGCCACTGCTTGATTGAGGCGGTTCAACCGCCTGGTAGAAATCAGGGTCTGAATGGGTTGATCCATTCGGCCCAATTTGGGTTTTTCAGGGCCCAATTGCCCCAAGATTAAGTTAATGGGATCACCTCCCATTTCCAACTTAATCATTGTGCTAACTACGATATTTCCTAAGACATTTACTGTAACTTACTTCGGTGCATCAATCGCTTCTTCCGGTGAGCTTCCGGCTAACTTCCGTCGATCATCCGATGAACCCTCGGTGATGCTCCTGCGGACTTCCAGCAAACTCCTGGACTTGCGACGATCCACTTGGCGAGTTCTGACGAGCTTCTTTGGCAAGCTCATGGACTTCTCGGATTTGTTCCCGCAGAACCTCTGACGACTGTCCGAACTTCCATCGAACTCCCAACGTGATCATTGTCTTGACTCCGGCGTAACTCCTGCTGCATATCTTATTTTCATCATAGTTAATCCTGCACACTTATCTCAACATATAGATTAGATAACAAATGACAATTGACTTCATCATCAAAATCCGAGATTCAACAATCTCCCCCTTTTTTATGATGACAATCAATTGATAATGGAGTTAACCTTAACTCCCCCTGTCTATATGTCATACTTGAATTAAGTCATTCTTGAATTCAAAACATTTGAATTCAAGAGACATATTGATAAGTTAAAATCATTTAAACTTATCAATACTCTCATCATGATTCCCATCATGATGTATCTCTCTGAAAATGATGTCAAGGCTTGACATTCATTTTCAAATTTTACATTACAAGTTTGAATGATGGTAATAGTAGCAATTCATCATATTATAAGATATCAACATGTAAAACTACGAAGTAAGATTTTGATATCATTACATGATGCACACATTTCAAATGTTTTAGCAATTATTGCATTTCATCACATGATAAGATATCAATACGTAAAATTACGATGCAAGTTTTTTATTTGATATCTTGACATGATACAAACAAGGCATAATGCAAATTATAGCAATCATAGCATCTATTTATATATCTCTTGGTGATGCAAGCATAGCATTAATACTCATATATTTCTCCCCCTTTGTCATCAACAAAAAGTGTGATAATTGTGATACCAGGAGAACAATATAAGCAAAGTTTGAGCATAAGTGTGATAATTGTTCATGCCTTTACTAGGTTCATGTTATTTTCCAATAGTAACTCATAGGAAATCAATTATACAAGCATATAAAGGAAAGCATGATATGTAGATCGCTTTGAATACTTCTTCCTTTTTATTTGTTATAATCTTTTTGCATGAAGGAGGAAGGCTATTTGTGATACCATCTATTTGTGAGTTTACTTTGAGTGAAGTTAAAATTGATGAGAGATTAAATCATGAAGTTAAAATCGATGAAAGATTAAATCATGCTTCATTTTTACAAGGATCAAGATATGTATGTGAAACAAATCTTTGCAAGTAAAAATACTATCATCCATATTTTAAGATGGAATTTATAAGCAGGAATCATTTCATCAAATCCATTTCAAAAAAATATTTTTCATATAATAAGTGTATGAGAAAATCTGATTGTTAGGATATCAATTGTTAAGCGAATCCAAAAATGAAATTAACACTTTCATGCATTCGGACAAGACTATCCTATAGATTTTCAAATACAATCATGAAGACAAAACATGCTTATTGTTATGGAAATTTTTGTATTCAACACATAATTTCCAACATGTTATTTAGGCATTTAATGGCAATCAAGTGATTTGATCATTCAATAAAGTTCGAAAAATAATTTTAACTAGTTTATGTATTCAGACACATCAACATTCCTAATTCTCTTCTTATGAAATCAAATTGTTCTTCACTTAGAGGTTTTATAAAAATATCAGCTAGTTGATGTTTAGTATCAATGAACTCTATGATTACATCATGATTAGTAACATGATCTCGTATAAAGTGATGTCTAATATCAATATATTTTGTTCTTGAGTATTGTATAGGATTCTTTGTTAAGCATATTACACTTGTGTTATCACATTTAATGGGAATATTTTTAAGATGAACTTTATAATCTTCTAGGTGTTTTTCATCCATACAACTTGTGCACAGCATGCACTTGCTGTAATATATTCAACTTCGGTTGTTGATAGTGTAATCAAGTTTTGTTTCTTAGATGACCAGGAAATAAGGGCATGTCCTAAAAATTAGCATGTTCATGATGTGCTTTTTCTATCTAGTCTACAGCTAGCAAAGTTCGCATCAGCATAAGCAATTAACTCAAGATTCTTTGATTTTGGGTACCATAATTCTAGAATTATGGTACCATTAAGATATCTAAGTATTCTTTTAATTGCTTTGAGATGAGATATCTTAGGGTTTGATTGAAATCTAGCACAAAGTCCTACACTGAACATGATATCTAGTCTAGTTGCAGTGAGGTAAAGTAAACTTCCTATCATGCCCCTATAAGTTTTTTGATCGAAGCTTTCTCCACTTTCATCAATTTCTAACTTAGTGGAGGTTCTCATAGGAGTATTAATAGCTTTTGAGCTATTCATATTAAACTTTTTTAGCAAATTCATAGCATATTTAGTAAGCCTAAGAAGAATGTTAATTCTCTCATTAAACTCATTTCGAATTCAAGACTCATAGTTTTAGCAAAAGATTCACAAAGAGATTCATTCGTAGAACCAAAGATAATATCATCAACATAAATCTGAACAATGAGAAAATTATTTTCAAAATTCTGGATGAACAATGTAGTATCAACCTTATCTTTTGTGAAATTATTTTCAATAAGAAAAGAACTAAGTCTCTCATACCAAGCCCTCGGAGCTTGTTTTAAACCATAGAGAGTTTTAGTTAATCTAAACACATGATTAGGGAGGCTATTATTTTCAAATCCAGGAGGTTGTTCAACATAGACTTCTTTGGAAATAAAGCAATTAAGAAAAGCACTTTTAACATCCATTTGAAATAACTTAAAATTATTACTACTAGCGTAGGCAAGGAGCATCCTTATGGCTTCTAATCGAGCCACAGGAGCGAAGGTTTCTTCGTAATCAATACCTTCTTCTTGGTTAAAACCTTTAGCCACTAATCTAGCCTTGTTTCTAACCATGATACCATATTCATCTTACTTGTTTCTAAAAACCCATTTAGTACCAATAATTAAATGGTCAGTTGGCCTAGGAACAAGCTTCCACACCCCATTTCTCTCAAATTGATTTAATTCATCTTGCATTACGATAATCCATGAATCATCTTTCATGGCTTCGTCAACACATTTGGGTTCAATTTGGGAGAGAAAAACGGCGTTGGCACAAAAATTTTTAAGAGAAGAATATGTTTGTACCCCCTTTGATGTGTCTCCTAAGATTAGCTCCTTAGGATGAGCATCTACATACTTCCAATCCTTGGGTAAGGATGTTTCGGAAGTGGATGCATCCAAGTTGCTAGTTGGAGACGGGGTTTCATTTAAATTCAAGGAATCAAAATTAACATCATCATCAAAATCGTTTTTCCTGATTTCAGAAATCTCATTGAAAACAACATGAATGGATTCTTCAATAATTAAAGTTCTTTTATTGAAGATACGAAAAGCTTTAGAAACCGAAGAATAACCAAGAAAGATTCCTTCATCAGATTTAGCATCAAATTTTCCTAAGTTATCTTTTTCATTCAAGATAAAACACTTACACCCAAAGACTTTAAAATATGAAACATTGGGTTTTTTGTTGTTCCATAACTCATAGGGAGTTTTAGTGAGTAAGGGTCTTACTAGAACTCTATTCAAAATATAGCATGCAGTGTTTACGGCTTCGACCCAAAAATATTTGGGTAGGCTATGTTCATTCAACATGGTTCTTGCAATATCTTGTAAATTTTGATTTTTTCTTTCTACTACTCCATTTTGTTGAGGGTTTCTTGGAGTAGAGAAATTATGGTTGTATCCATTGAGTTCACAAAATTCCTGGAAATCATGGTTTTGAAATTTACCACCGTGATCACTTCTAATTGACGAAATCATAGAACCCTTCTCATTTTGAACAAGTTTACAAAACTTGGTAAAATATCTAAAGCATTCATTTTTCTGTTTTGAGAAGTAAGTCCATGTGTATCTACTATAGTCATCCATAATGACGAAGGCATATTTGCTACCTCCTAGGCTTGATGTAGAGATTGGTCCGAACAAGTCCATATGGATCAATTGTAAGGGCCTAGAGGTGCTTATTTGATTCTTAGATTTGAAACTACCCTTAATTTGTTTACCTAATTGGCAAGCATCACATATATTATCTTTGATGAACTTGATATGAGGAATTCCTCTTACAAGTTCTTTAGATGATATTTGAGTGATTAGTTTCATGCTAACATGACCTAATCTTCTATGCCATAGCCAAGCATCCTCATTCAAAACCGAAAAACACATTTCATTACACAAATCATTGATGTCAATAGTGTATACGTTATTTTGTTTTAATGCAATCATAGATGTGTTTTTGTGTGGTTTTTCAATGATGCAAGCATTAGATTCGAATCTGACAATATATCCTTTATCACATAATTGACTAATGCTCAAGAGGTTATGTTTTAAACCATCAACTAACAAAACATCTTCAATAAAGAAGTTGGATTTGTTACCTATGGTTCCTTTGTCAATGATTTTTCCCTTGTTGTTGTCTCCGAATGTGACATAGCCTTCGTCTATGCTAGTGAGCTTAGAGAATTAAGATGGATCTTCGGTCATATACCTTGAGCATCCACTATCAAGGTACCATCTCTTGCTCCTAGCTTGCGATGGTATAGGTTTCTACAAGAAAGGATGATCTTTAGGTACCCATTTGCTTTTGGGTGCCTCAAAAATAGATCTACATTGTTTATCATATTGCATAGAATTTATTATGGTTCCTTTAGGAACCCAAATTAATTTGTTCGGACTAATTTTCTTGAATGGACAATAATGTGTTTTGTGTCCTAGTTTGCAATAAAAGTTGCATTTGCTTTGGTGTCGAACATGTAAGATGGGGCCTTTTATGAAGGTGGTTGGATTTTGGTGAGGACTTCTCATAAATCTGATTCTACTTCTTTTAGGAACGTGACCCTTGTTTGCAAGGATCATGTTCAAAGACTTGCTACCAACCTCGAATTTCTTCAAGGTGTCTTTAAGTAGCAAGTTTTCCTTTTGGAGAGTTTCTAGATCATGGCATTTTATGCATGAACCTAAACTATCACAATATTCAGTTTTTAACTTATCGAAATTATAAATAAGACTATCATGCTCCTTTTTTAGCAATTTGTATTTTCTACTAATAATCTTGCATTCATCAAATAAGTCATGGAATGCATTTAATAATTTGTCAAATGATAAATCTACATCTATTAAATTCGTTACCTCCTCCCCGATGGCCACTAAGGCGTAATGAGCAACTTGCTCGATGTTGGACTCCTCTTCTTCGGACGCGCTCGAGTCATCCCACGTTGCGTTAAGCGCCTTCTTCTTTGATGTTCTCTTTTTGACTTGGGGACAATCACTCTTGTAGTGTCCCGGCTTTTTGCACTCATAGCAAATAACTTTTCATCTTGGGTTCAAATTTATTTTTTGTTTCATTCTTAAACTTGTTTCTTTTAATGAATTTTTAAATTTTCTTGTTAGAAGTGCCAAGTCATTGTCACAATCCTCATCACTTGAGTTTTCTCTCAAGTGGTCTTCTGAAGTTCTAAGTGTCATATCCTTCATGTTCTTTGGAAGGATGTCTTCTTGCTCTTCATGAGCTTTGCAAGTCATCTCGTAGGTCATTAATGACCCAATTAGTTCTTCAAGAGGGAAGTTGTTTAGATCTTTCGCCTCTTGAATAGCAGTGACTTTAGGATCCCAACTCTTAGGAAGGGATCTTAGAATCTTATTTACGAGCTCAAAATCCAAAAAAACTTTTTTCGAGTCCTTTTAGACCATTGACGATATCCGTGAAACGGGTAAACATGTCACCAATAGTCTCACTCGGTTTCATCTGAAAAAGTTTGAAAGAATGTATCAAAAGATTGATTTTTGACTCTTTCACTCTACTTGTGCCTTCGTGAGTCACTTCGAGTGTGTGCCAAATATCAAATGTGGTTTCACAAACCGAAACACGGTTGAACTCGTTTTTATCAAGTGCACAAAATAAGGCATTCATAGCCTTTGCATTAAGAGCGAAAGCCTTCTTCAACAATTCATTCCAATCGATCATTAGAAGAGAAGACTTCGAAAATCCATAAAAATAAGAAAGATCCTCATCGGGTCTTCCAATAGGTAAAGTCCGTCCCATTGAACATGGGTGGACGTGTAATAGAATGGCCCTCTTGGTTTCCGGCATATGCCATCTCTCTTGGGTTTTAATCCGTTTAAGAGTTAACCCCGCTCTAATACCAATTGTTAGGATCAAGAGCACTAAGAGGGGGGGGGGGGGGGCGAATTAGTGCAGCAGAAAACTTTCAACGATTAAAAAAGTATTCGTACGATAAAAGCGATTTCGGTAGAAAAGCTGATTCATAAATCTCTTTAACTTGTAATCAAGCGAGATGTAGTTAAAGGAAATCTATGAAGGCAGTTTGCAGTTATGATGAAAGTTAAAATATAAGTGCAAACTGAAATATGATGTTCGTACGATAAAACTGATTTACGTCCAAACGTCGATTCGGAAAATACTGAACTTTGAAACACGATCGTAAATGTGCAGAAGGCAGTAAGCTATTGAGGAGGTTTGCAGTAAGGATAAGATGCTCAAAGTAAATGCAAACCGAGATTTAGAGTGGTTCGGTCAATCTTGACCTACATCCACTTTTGGCTTCCTCCACCGACGAGGTCACCGACGTCAACTAGAGGCCTTCCTTCAATAGGCGAAGGCCAACCACCCTTTTACAGTTTCACTCCTTTTGACGGGCTTAGGAGACAACCCTTACAGAATTTTCTCTCCTCTCTTTAAAGATCAGAACTTGGAAGAAAAGAGGGAGAAGAACTTTTGGCATTTACAACAATTTTGAGCTCTAAAAATCACAGAATAAGATCAGGATTTCGGTGTGTTTTAAGTGCCCTTTCAGTGCTAAAAGGGTGGGGTATTTATAGGCCCCAACCCAGTTTGAATTCCGAGCTTAAAACTATCAATTCCCAGAATTTCGGGATCTGGCGGTAGCACCGCCTGACTGACGCGGTTGCACCGCCTGGCAGAGCTCGAAGACTAAGCCTTTGGGCGGTGCCACCTCCTGTCAGGGGTGGTTGCACCACCTGCCAGAGCTCGAAGACCGAGCTCAAGCGGTGCCACCGTCTGACTGAGGCGGTTGCACCGCTCAGCCAAAGCTCGGAGACCAAGCTCAAGCGGTGCCACCTCCTGTCAGGGGCAGTTGCACCTCCTGCCAGAGCTCGAAGACCGAGCTCAGGTAGTGCCACCGCTTGACTGAGGCGGTTCAACCGCCTGGCAGAAATCAGGGTCCGAATGGGTTGATCCATTTGGCCCAATTTGGGTTTTTCAGGGGCCCAATTGCCCCAAGAGTAAGTTAATGGGATCACCTCCCATTTCCAACTTAATCATTGTGCTAACTACGATATTTCCTAAGACATTTACTGCAACTTACTCCGGTGCGTCAATCACTTCTTCCGGCGAACTTCCGTCGATCATTCAATGAACCCTCGGTGATGCTCCTATGGACTTCCGGCAAACTCCTGGACTTGTGACGATCCACTTAGCGAGTTCCAACAAGCTTCTTTGGCAAGCTCATGGACTTCTCGGATTTGTTCCCGTAGAACCTCCGACGATTGTCCGAACTTCTGTCGAACTCTCGAACTCTCAACGTGATCATTGTCTTGACTCCGGCGTAACTCCTGCTGCATATCTTATTTTCATCGTAGTTAATCCTGCACACTTATCTTAACATATAGATTAGATAACAAATGACAATTGACTTCATCATCAAAATTCGAGATTCAACAAATTCGCCTTTTCACACCCCTTTCTTCAGTTATAATGTTGATATATGTTGGGGCTCCTTGGTTCCTCTCTAAGAGATGGGAACCACGCAGGGGTCATCACCTCCCATCATACGTAGGGAGTTCAAGAACGACATTGGCACCAACTTCGTCGTGTGCATAAACTCCATTCCAAGAATCACTTGGAAGTCATCCAGTGGCACAGTCATCATGTTGGGGGTGGATGGCTGTCGTCAAAGCATTGAGTGCCTATTTTTGTGGGCACTCCCTCACCATGTGCGGTCCTCCGCACAAGAAGCATCCTCTAGGTTTTGAGTCCTTGCCTTTCGGGTTTGGCCCTTTGTGGGAACTCTTCTTCTTTTGTTCGCCCCCGAGCCCCTTCCCTCGAGAATGTTTTGGAGGGCGATTGCTTGAAGATTATTTCCTTCTCCTTGGGTCTTCAGAGGAAACAAAGTCGGTGAGCATTTCTGTAGCAGCAATTGCCCCGACCACATCGGTAACATTCCTTCGATTTAGTTCTTGTTGAGCCCATGACTTCAAACCATCAAGGAAGTTGAACAACTTATCCTTCTCAGACATGTCATGTATGTCCAGCATTAGTGCATAAAACTATTTCACATAGTCTCGGATGGTGGTACTCTAGCGGAGTTGTCTCAACTTCCTTCTTGCGACGAACTCTATGTTCTCCGGTAGGAACTGAGTTCTCAACTCCCGCTTCAAGTCCTCCCAAGTGTCAACTCGACATCGACCTTGTTGGATCTCCTCCCAGCGAGTTCACCACCAAAGTTTTGCATCTCCGTTCAGATACATTATTCCTATAGAAACTTTGGTATCTTCATAATCGGGCCTCGTAGCTCGAAAGTATTGTTCCATGTCAAACAAAAAGTTCTCGAGCTCTTTGGCATCTCTGGCCCCTCCATATCCATGAGGCTCGGGTGCCCTTAAATTTTGTGGTGGTGCAACGCGGGTGTTGCTTCCTCCCGCATTTAGCACTCTAGTGAGCATTGTCACCCTTGAAGTGAGTTCCGCCACAACTTCCTGCAGGTGTTGCATGGAGTCCTTGGTGTCATCTGACAGTTGGTCGACTAGGGCCTTGACCTTGTCAATCTTGGACTCCGCTTCCTCTTGCGAGTTCTCTACCCTGACAAGCCTTTGTTGACCATGGTAGAGTTCCTCCACGCTCGCTTCAAGAACATCCATGTGGGTTTCTGCCATTGTGAGTCTCTCCTTGTGACTCTTTTTCCTAGTTAGCGCTCCAGATTGTGCTTCCTCCGCTCATGGAGAGTAGCCAACTTCTCGCTCATCATGTTCACTACCGTGTTCCTCTTGAGCGGCTCCAATAGCATAAGAGCGAGTGTGCACATGCAGCCCACCTGCGGCTGCTTGGGGCAAGGGTCCGGCTTGCCTCGTCTTGCTTGATTTGCCATGATGCTTTGCCATGGCGAAGTTGCGAAGTTCCTTCACTGCTCGCTCGAAGTGCTTGCCCGCTCTGATACCACAATGTCACGGCCTTAGTTGGAATTGCCTAAGGCGTGAGGCACCCTTGCGGCCAAGACATAAACTTAGCTTGTATTGCCTAAGTCGCGCTTCACCCTTGCGATATTGCTCCACAAAGATTAGCTCACTTGCAACCTCTCGCATGTCCCGAAGGATCAGTAAAAGAGAAAGTTGATTAGTTCGAAAGAACGAGCAATGGACAAGTCCCGAAGTCTCACGAAAAGGGGAAGCTTTACAAGCAATTCAGCGAGCACCTTGCGTGCATAAGAGAAAAGAGGGAGGGGGGGAAAACAAGAGCTTTAGAAGGTTGAACGAAAAGCTGCAAGCCCACAAATAGCTGCTCACCGAGTCCCGGGCGCGACAACAAGTTCTCGTCAAGGCAACGTGCGAACTTGCAAATGAGTGTTCAACGCCCGGTACTCTACCGAAGCCCCATCTAGCCCTGTGCCACCCGGGGGCTTCAAAGGGGCTGAGATGGTTGATGTTTTGTTGAGCGGAGGTAGATTCCAGAAATCAACCCGCGACACACGAAAACGGAGCTGTTTTGGGTTGTTTTGCTCGGTTCAGTGAGCGATCGATTTATAACATTGCAGCTTGTTCAAACTTCCATTTTTACAAGCAAAATGACTCAAAACTAAGGCAAAACAGGCTACCAAGTAACTATACATGTAGACGAAAGCGACGAATGATTCGTTGAACGGAGTTGATGTGGGTGCGCGACGATCGTTCGTGACAACAAGGCAACGGCGCTTGCGACCACAACTCCTGTGGGCAAACCCCCCACCCCCCCCCCATAGGGGTGGCCGCTCGGCGGGGCACTACACCCGCAGGCACAGCGCTCGCGGGAGCTGCGCCACCCGCAGGGGCACCAACCCACGGTTGGCGCCCCCGTGCCCCACCGCACTGGCCGCCGCTAGCAAGGTGGCGACGGCGGTAGCAGCAAAGGGGAGTAGTGGGTTGGCGCCCCCGTGCCCCACCGCACAGGCCGCCGCTAGCAAGGTGGCGACGGCGGTAGCAGCAAAGGGGAGTAGGGCATTAGGGGGGTTTTTGGGGCAAAAGACAGTTTTGCCCCCTCAGAATTTAAGAAATTCCAGTTTCTATCTTTTATCCAAAGTACAAAAATACCCCTAGGAATTCAAAATTCCCTATATGCCCCTGATTTCAGAAAATATTAATTAATTAAAAATTTTAGTTGATTATTATTTTTATCATTATCTAGTAGTCCTACATAATGATGATTAATTATACATGTGATATATGATGTATTGACGGATGATCATGGACCGTGTGATATGTGTACTTGTGATTATTATTATTGGGGTTTACGAGCCTCCATTATATTTTTCATTTATTGTTGGGCCTGCGTGCCTATGATTAAGTTATAATCACATGAGGAGGCGCAGCTAGAGTGTGGATGCGATAGCGGGACCCACGAGACGAACGATCGCGATGCATGAAGATGCATCGAGATGTTGACAGAACCAACGAGGACGAGATGGACGATCACAGGGCATGGAGATGCACCATTGCATACATAGATCTTGATGTGAGTGATTAGGCCTACTGGCTCGGGCCTAATCACATTAGGTTGTGGTCCATGATCATCCGGTGTGATTGCTTATACACATACTAGATATGTATATATATTTGCATGCGATGTAGATATATATTAAATATGTATATGTGTGACATGTCATATTAGGAGACCAAATCATAGAAACATCTCTCTTGATAATATTAAGTCTGTAAACGTGAGGCAATTAGATTGACCCACGTGGCCTTCCATCATTATAAGTAGGAACCGATTCCCGATGTAGGTAGGTTGAGTTGGTCGAGTCCCTCGAAACTCACCTATATCACGATTCGCTATCTTGCTTACGACATAGAGATGTCACTGGTGACCTGAGATCATGGTATGCTTGATCGAGTCTCTCGAGGGTATATCATCAAATCAGACTCATCTTGTAACGAAGGTGTTGACTTAACCGAGCATCATAGTTGATCGAGTCCCTTGAGACCATGGTGATTCAGAGGCCGAATAGGATGGGAATCACAAGGAATTGTGATCGGCAAGAGTTGCCTACCTTTTAGGCTTAGTGTGATTGGTCGAGTCCCTCAAGGTTACACTAAGATTCTGATTAGATCCTGATCCCCACTAGAAGTCTATCGGAGACTTTCGTTTCATATGCTGAGGGTGTCGCATGACTCTTTAGTAAAATAGTGGGAGCATATTAAGATAGAAGTCTATATCTTGATAGTTTATTTCTTGCACAATCTGCATGTTATTCATTTCTACTACATCTTTATTTTCAGAAAATGTCGCTTTCAAATCCCTTACGTGGCATACTTGATGTCAACCACCTCACTGGTCCAAATTATATAGATTGGCTCTGTAACTTGAGAATTGTTCTCATGGCGGAGAAAATTGTGTACGTCCTTGATACAGTGATGCCTACACCCGAAAAAGGGGCAAGCGAGGGTGAGATCACTTGCTACGTGAAGTATATTGATGACTCCACTCTTGCTCAGTGCTATATGTTGGGCTCTATGACTCCTGAGTTACAGAGACAACATGAAAAGATAGATGCCAGATCCATTCTCCTACATGTCCATAAATTGTTTGAGAAACAGGGAAGGACTCAACGATATGAGATATCTAAGAGCCTCTTCCGCACTACGATGACTGAGGGGACACCAGTTTAGAACCATGTCCTAAAGATGATTGAGTGGATAGAGAAACTCACAAATCTAGGAATGGTCCTAGAGGATAACTTGTATGTGGACATTGTGCTTTAGTCCCTACAAGATTCCTTTTCACGGTTCATAATGAATTTTAATATGAACAAGCTTGAGGTGACTCTCCTAGAGCTCCTCAATATGTTGAGGGAGGCAGAGAGTACTAGTAAGAAAGAGAAGCCAGTTCTCTACACTGGTGAGAGTAGAATGAAAAGGAAAGCAGAAAGGTCCCTTAAGAAGGGAAAGGGCAAGGGCAAACTACTAGTCATAGGTGCCCAGCAAGCCAATCATGTGAGTGATGGCACGTGTGACTTGATACAGAATCTTTTTGCTTATTATATTTTGGCGTATATCACTTTATAACTATTGCATAAATACATACATATATTGTGACGTCCTTGGATTTGTGCAATGGGAATCGGATCGTGATGAGATCACGATAATGAGATCGATTCACCTTTAAACACATATCCTAAATAATCCCGGTCATAGGTTACTCGAGAGGGACATCGTGATAACCGGATAGACTAGTGTGCTGTATACCCGTCTATATAATAGATGCAACTAGTCTCATAGCTGCTCGTGTAGGGACACTAGGGATACAGTACAGGTGCTCATTGGAGAATGAGTTCACTGATTGATCCGCTTACGAAATGCTGGATGGTTGATGATGCCTTATTGTCAGACAGTGATTCCGTAGTCCTAGTGGTGTATCTGGTCCTTAGACTTAAGACACCAAGGATGTCCTGTATGAGTGCTCCACTCTTTGATACTAGACTTATAGGTTTGGTTGCCCCAAATCTTGTACAGCTGGTCATTGGGAGTGGCAGTCAACCTTACAAGGGCTATGGAGTGTCGATAGAGGATCATCCACTCTCGGTGTTATGAGAGGAATATCCCATGTGTTCTTGCTCAGACAAATCCCTGGCCGGGTCATTCGGGTTGAGAGAGAAAGAGTTCTTTGGGAGAATCCGATTAGAGGGAGACTCGAGTAGAAACCGTATGGGTTTGACAACACCATGCTCGATATACGGTCTCTGGGATATTAGATGGATGAGGGATTATAGGTACACGGTAACTGAGGACAGACAGGTCCAATGGATTGGATTCCCCTGTATCATCTGGGGACTACGGCGTAGTGGCATAGTACTTCCATAGTCGATGAGTCAAGTGAATTATTACAGAGATAATAATTCACTGAGTTAGAAGGAGTTCTGACGGGTATGACTCACGGCCAGCTCAATATTGGGCCTAGAGGGTCACACACATATGGTAGGTATTACGATAAGTAGAGGTTCGGATATGAGATATCCGACGGAGCCCTTGTCCTATTGGATGCTGATCCAATACCCACTAGAGGAGGACCCATTAGGGTTTGACAAGGGACCTCTATAAATAGGAGGGATTCGGAGCCTCATAGGCTAGAGCCTTTGCTTGCATTTCCTATTCTCCTCTTCCTCTCCACCTCAGATCAGGCCTAGAGTTTTTTAGGAGCGTCGTCGCAACCCTACTGTGTGGATCACCGCTAGAGAGGAGGACACTTGACCTCCTTTACCCTCTCCTAAGGATCTGCAAGGAAACAGGGATATACGATCTCCCTAGGTAACACAATCTACTCTATATGCAGTTTTATGTTTCGCGGATTTTTGCGCACCAATCTTCGCACGACGACGAACATCTTTTTGGGAATCGGGGATTTTGTTTTCTTATTCTTCCGCTGCGCATGTGATGTCGCCCCCATGCTTTTCCCAACAGTGGTATCAGAGCCAGGTTGTTTGTGCGAATGATTGGTTTTGAACTGCGTGTGTTGTGCTTAGGAAGAATTTTGACTTCAAAATCGTTGACGCAAAAGCGAGAAAGGGCAGCAACAGTTGCTGCCCTCGATCTGCGTGCGTGTAGTGCAACCGAAGGCGGGCAGCACAGGGGCTACGTCTGCAGCAACCGGCCAACGGCCTGCTTGCAGCAGGCTTGCTACCGGTGGGGCTGGAAGACCACGGGCAGCGCCTGTCGCTGCTGCTCCCGCGGGCGAAACCCCCTCCCCACAAGGGCGCCCGCCCGGCGGGACAGCACAGCCTGCGGAGGCAGCGGCGCCCGAAGGGGGCGCCCACCCGCAGCGGCATCGTCGCCAGCGGGCGTGCCGCCTACAAGCGAGGGCAGTGCCCTCGCCCCCGCCGCATAGGCCGCTGCCGGCAGGGTGGCGACGGCGGCAACAGCAAAAGGGGGAAAGGGCATTAGGGTTTTCTGGGCAAAAGATAGTTTTGCCCCTCGGAATTTGAGAAATTCCAATTTCTATCTTTTGTCCAAATTACGAAAATACCCCTATAAATTCAAAAATTCCTTACATGTCCTTGATTTCAAAAAATATTAATTAATTAAAAGGTTTAGTTGATTATTATTTTTATTATTATCTAGTAGTCCTACATGATGATGATTATTTATACATGTGATGTATGATGTGTGGACGGATGATCATGGACCGTGTGATGTGTGTACTTGTGATTATTATTATTGAGGTCTGCGAGCCTCCATTATATTTCTCATTTATTGTCGGGCCTGCGTGCCTATGATTAAGTTGTAATCACATGAGGAGGCGCAGCGGGAGCATGGATGCGATAGCTGGACCCACGAGACGGACGATCGCGATGCATGAAGATGCATCAAGATGTCGACGGGACCGACGAAGACAAGATGGACGATCATAGGGCATGGAGATGCACCGTTGCACACATAGATCTTGATGTGAGTGATTAGGCCTACTGGCTCAGGCCTAATCACATTAGGTTGTGGTCCATAATCATCTGGTGTGATTGCTTATACACATACTAGATATGTATATATATTTGCATGCGATGTAGATATATCTTAAATATGTATATGTGTGACATGTCATATTAGGAGACCAAATCTTAGAAACATCTCTCGATAATATTAAGTCGGTAAACGTGAGGCAATTAGATTGACCCACGTGGCCTTCCATCGTTATAAGTAGGAACCGATTCCCAGTGTAGGTTGAGTTGGTCGAGTCCCTCGAGACTCACCTATATCACGATTCGCTATCTTGCTTACGACATAGAGGTGTCACCGGTGACCTGAGGGCATGGTATACTTGGTCGAGTCCCTCAAGGGTATATCATCAAATCAGACTCATTTTGTAACGAAGGTGTTAACTTAACCGAGCATCATGGTTGGTCGAGTCCCTCGAGGCCATGGTAATTCGGAGGCCGAACAGGATGGGAATCACAAGGAGTTGTGATCGGTAAGAGTTGCCTACCTTTTAGGCTTAGTGTGATTGGTCGAGTCCCTCGAGGTTACATTAAGACGCTGATTGGATCCTGATCCCCACTAGAAGTCTGCCGGAGACTTCCGTTTCACGTGCTGAGGGTGTCGCGTGACTCGTTAGTAAAATAGTGGGAGCATATTAAGATAGAAGTCCATATCTTGATAGTTTATTTCTTGCAAAATCTGCATATTATTCATTTCTACTGCATCTTTATTTTTAGAAAATGTCGCTTTCAAATCCCTTACGTGGCATACTTGATGTCAACCGCCTCACTGGTCCAAATTATACGGATTGGCTCCGTAACTTGAGAATTGTTCTCACAGCGGAGAAAATCGTGTACGTCCGTGATACAGTGATACCTACGCCCGAAGAAGGTGCAAACGAGAATGAGATCGCTCGCTACGTGAAGTACATTGATGACTCCACTCTTGCTCAGTGCTATATATTGGGCTCTATGACTCCTGAGTTACAGAGACAACATGAAAAGATGGATGCCAGATCCATTCTCCTACATGTTCGTAAATTGTTTGAGAAACAGGGAAGGACTCAACAATATGAGATATCCAAGAGCCTTTTCCGCGCTAGGATGACTGAGGGGACACCGGTTCAGAACCATGTCTTAAAGATGATTGAGTGGATAGAGAAACTCACAGGTCTAGGAATGGTCCTAGAGGATAACTTGTGTGTGGACATTGTGCTTCAGTCCCTACAAGATTCCTTTTCACAGTTCATAATGAATTTTAATATGAACAAGCTTAAGGTGACTCTCCCAAAGCTCCTCAATATGTTGAGCGAGGCAGAGAGTACTATTAAGAAAGAGAAGCCAGTTCTCTACACTAGTGAGACCAGAAAGAAAAGGAAAGCAGAAAGGTCCCTTAAGTAGGGAAAGGGCAAGGGCAGACCAAGTAAAGCAAAAGTTGCTAAGAAAGACCCAGTAAAGGACAAAGGCCAATGCTTCCACTTTGGTAAAGATGGGCACTGGAAGAGGAACTGCAAAGAGTACCTTGCAGAAAGGGCAAAACAAAAGCTTGATGAAGCTTTAGGTACATTCATGATTAGTCTCCATTTGTCAAACTCTTATGATAACATATGGGTATTGGATACCGGTAGTGCTTATCATATATGAAATTCGTTGCAGGTTCGGGCAAGGCCTAGGAGACTACGAGAGGCGAGATGGACCTCAAGATGGGTAATGGAGCAAAAGTTATGGTATTAGCTGTTGGCGAGGTCTCCCTACATATGCCTAGTGGAGCTTTTATTGCATTAGATGCATGTTATTTTGTTCCTTCTATTATAAAAAACATTATCTCCATTTCATGTTTAACAGTTAGTGGATATAAATTTGTTTTTGAGAACAATGGTTGTTCGATATTATTAGATGATAAGATCATCACGAAAGGAACATTGCATAATGATTTATTTATGTTAAACACTACTCCATATATCATGAATGTAAATGTGTCTAAGAGGAAACGAGAGGAGGTGAACAATGTATACCTATGGCATTGTAGGCTAGGTCATATCCATGAGGGAATGATTCAAAAGTTGCTAAATGATGGATATCAAGATTCATTTGACTATGTGTCATATGCAACTTGCGAACCTTGCATTCGTGGAAAATTGACCAACTCTTCATTTAGTGGAATTGGAGAGAGAGCCACTGAGTTGTTGGAACTCATACATAGTGATGTATATGGACCCATGTCAACTCATGCCATTGGAGGTTACTCCTACTTCATTATATTTACTGATGATTTCTTAAGGTATGGATATGTGTACTTAATGAAGTACAAATCCGAGGCCTTTGAGAAATTCAGAGAGTATAAGAATAAGGTGGAGAACCAAACTGGAAAGAGTATCAAAACTCTTCGATCAGATCGAGGAGGTGAGTACTTAAGTACAGAGTTTACTCAGTTCCTCAAGGACCATGGGATATTATCCCAATGGACACCTCCTTACACACCTCAGCTCAATGGTGTCTCTGAAAGGAGAAATCGTACGTTATTAGATATGGTACGGTCCATGATGAGTTTCGCTGACCTACCCATCTTATTCTGGGGATATGCCCTAGAAACCGCAGCTTACCGTCTTAACAGAATTCCAACTAAGTCGATAGTGTCTACACCATATGAGATATAGAAAGGGAAGAAGCATGATCTTAAGGTTGTTAAGATTTGGGGCTGCCCTGCCCATGTTAAAAGACACAACCCCGATAAATTAGAATCAAGGACAGAGCGATGCAAATTTGTGGGATACCCCAAGGAAACTTGTGGGTATTATTTCTATCATCTCGAGGACCAAAATGTCTTTGTAGCTAAGAGAGTAGTGTTCCTTGAGAAGGAACACATTCTTGGCGGCGACAATGGGAGAATAATAGAGTTGAGCGAGGTTGGAGAACCAAGCTCAAGCACCACTCTACAGCCCAAGTCTGTTCAGGTACCTAATACACAATTTTGAACTTTACGCAGGTCTGATAGAGTATCTCATCCTCCTGAGAGATATGTGGGACATATCAGAGGAGAGGATGTTGAGGATATTGATCCTCAGACCTACAAGGAGGCTATTATGAGTATAGACTCCGGGAAGTGGCAAGAAGCCATGAATTCTGAGATGGATTCTATGTACTCCAATAAGGTTTGGAACCTAGTTGATGCGCCCGAAGGTATTGTACTCATCGGTTGCAAGTGGATCTTTAAGAAAAAGATCGGAGTAGATGGAAAGGTAGAGACTTATAAAGCAAGGCTAGTGGCTAAGGGGTATCGTCAAAGGCAAGGTGTTGACTACGATGAAACCTTCTCACCCGTAGCAATGCTAAAATCCATCAGAATTCTATTGGCTATTGCAGCACACTATGATTATGAGATCTGGCAGATGGATGTGAAAACCACATTCCTCAATGGGAACCTTGAGGAGGAGGTGTATATGATGCAACCTGAGGGATTCTTGTCCAAGAATTGCCCAGATAAGGTGTGTAGGTTGCTTAGATCCATTTATGGACTAAAGCAAGCTTCCCGAAGTTGGAACATAAGATTTGATGAGGCAATCAGATCTTATGACTTCGTTAAGAACGAAGATGAGCCTTGTGTATACAGAAAGGTAAGTGGGAGCGCTATCACCTTTTTGGTGTTATATGTGGATGACATCCTTATCATTGGGAATGACATAGAAATGCTATCCACAGTAAAGACTTGGTTGTCTAGACACTTCTCCATAAAGGACTTAGGGGAAGTATCCTATATCTTGGAGATTAGAATCTATAGAGATAGATCCAAGAGGATGCTTGGCTTGTCCCAGTCCAGGTACATAGAAACCATTGTCAAAATGTTTGGCATTGAAAATTCTAAAAAAGGGCGAACATGGATATGATACCTTATGCCTCAGCAATATGGTCTATCATGTATGCCATGTTGAATCTCGTATTTTGATGATGAAACTACTTGATATATGTTTCTGATTTAATCTACGTTTTGAGTGACGCAGGATGCTTCGATCAGGATGAGACAATTAAAGCAGGAAAATCATATTGTGCCGAAGGAACATGTCAGAAGATTGGACGTCGGGCCGGTGGATCGGTCGACGTATCGACAGAAGGCTTCGGGCCGTGGACTCGGGCATCGGGCCAAGAAGAGTGGGTATTGTGCCAAGGATATCGGAGTTGCAGAGTCAACTGGCTGATTGGGCAATAGGCTGCAGGAGAGGACGATGCGCCGAAGAATCGGACGAAGCGTCGAGGGACCAATGACATGCCGGACAACTTGGTTAATTGCTTAGAACTAATTGTCTCGATCGAAGTTTTTGTTTTGTTGTGCAGGATTAACTACGATGAAAGTTAGACAAGCAGCAGGTGTTGCGCCGGAGTCAAGATCATGATCACGTTGGGAGTTCTAGAGTTCGACGGAAGTTCGGACGGTCGTCGGAAGTTCAGCGAGAACAGATCCGAGAAGTCCAGAAGCTTGCCAAGCGAAGCTCGTCGGAACTCGCCAAGTGGATCGTCGCAAAGTCCAGGAGTTTGCCGGAAGTCCGCAGAAGCATCACCGAGGGTTCATCGGATGATCGACGGAAGTTCGCCGGAAACTCGCCGGATGAAGCGATTGACGTACCGAAGCAAAGCTGCAGAAATTGTCTTAGATTTAATCGTAGTTAGCACGGTGATTAAGTTAGAAATGGGAGGTGATCCCATTAGCTTAATCCTGGGGCAATTGGGCCCCTGAAGAACTCAAGTTGGGTCGAATGGTTCAACCCATTCGAACCCAAGTAGCTGTGGGAGGTGCAACCGCCCAGGCTAAGTCTCCCAGCGAGACTGGGCGGTGCAACCGCTCCAGCCAGGCGGTGCAACCGCCCACGGCTCAGTCTCCAAGCGAGACTGGGCGGTGCAACCTCCTTTGTCAAGAGGTAGCACCGCCAGAGCTCAAGTTCCGAGCTCTGCCGAGAGGTGCAACCACCGAGCTCGGTCTTCGAGCTCTGGCAGAGAGGTGCAACCTCCTTGGACAGGTGATGCATCGCCTGAGCTCGGTCTTCGAGCTCTGGCAGAAAGGTGCAACCACCCCTGACAGAGAGGTGCATCCGCCTGAGCTCAGTCTTCGAGCTCTGCCAGGCGGTGCAACCTCTCCAGTCAAGAGGTGCAACCGCCTGATCCCGGAATTCCGGGATTTGATGGTTTTGAGCTCGAATTTTGAATTGGGTTGGGGCCTATAAATACCCCACCCATTCAGCACTGAAAAGATACAGACTTACACTAAAATCTTGATCTTTTCTGTGATTCTAAGAGCTCAAAAGTGTTGTAAAGCCTTTAAGTCTCCTCCTTCTGTTCTTCAAGTTTTCAGTTGTAAAGTGAGGAGAGAAAGGTCTGTAAAGGTTGTCTCCTGAGCCTGTCAAAAGGAGAGAAATTGTAAAAGGGCAGTTTGGCCTTCGCCTATTGAAGGAAGGCCCCTAGTTGACGTCGGCAACCTCGTCGGTGGAGGAAGCCAAAAGTGGAGTAGGTCAAGGCTGACCGAACCACTCTAAATCTCTGGTTTGCGTTTATTTTCGAGCACTTTATCATTACTGCAAACCTCCTTCATTACTACTGCTCTCTGCGCTTTCACGAACAAGTTCTAAGTGCTGTTCTTCCGAATCTGCATTCAGACGTAAATTCGTATTTTCATACATTACAGTTTACGTTTACGTTTGATTCTGCAGAACTGTCTTCCGTGCTTTTACGAACGAGCTTCTTTGCAGTTTACACTTACATTTTGATCCTATTGATAACTGCAAACTGTCCTCTACAATTTTACGAACGAGTTTTAACATTTAGACGTAAATCTGCATTCAGACGTAAATCGGCTTTCCTCGCTCAATCATCAGATCTCAGTTCACGTTTACGTCTTGATTTCAACTGCATACTGCCTTCTGCGAGTATACAAACGAGTTTCAAAGTTTAGACGTAAATCTGCGTCTAGACGTAAAACTGCGTTTAGACGTAAATCTGCGTTTAGACGTAAATCTGAGTTTAAGACGTAAATCTGAGTTTAGACGTAAATCTGCGTTTAGACGTAAAACTGCGTTTAGACGTAAATCTGCGTTTAGACGTAAATCTGCGTTTAGACGTAAATCTGCGTTTAGACGTAAAACTGCGTTTAGACGTAAATCTGAGTTTAGACGTAAACTGCGCTTAGACGCAAAACTGCGCTTAGACGCAATCTGCGCTTAGACGCAAACTGCACTTAGATACAAACTGAGAATTTGCTTTTGCATCATAATAGTTTTTGAACGAACGCAGCTTTTGGTTTTTAATCGCTGTAAGATTTCCGCTGCACTAATTCACCCCCCCCCCTCTTAGTGCTCTCGATCCTAACAATTGGTATCAGAGCCGGGTATTTCTCATTTCGGATTTACACCTGAGAGAAATGGCTCTTCAAGAGGGCTTTTCGGTCTTTCGTCCACCGTTGTTTAACGGATTGGACTACACTTATTGGAAAACTCGAATGAGAGTTTTCTTGATTTCTACGAATTTAGACTTATGGAGTATCATTGAAAACGGTTTTCAACTTCCCTCCAAACCGATGAACGAATGGTCGGATTTGGAAATTAAGTATTTTTCTTTAAACGCGAAGGCTATGAATGCCTTATTTTGCGCATTAGACAAAAATGAGTTCAATCGGATTTCTACGTGTGAAACGGCTTTTGACATTTGGCGAATTCTTGAAATCACGCACGAGGGAACTAGTAGAGTCAAAAACTCGAAAGTTAACTTTTTATTGCATGATTTTGAGTTTTTTCAAATGCAACCAAGCGAGACTATAGGCGATATGTACACCCGTTTCACGGATGTCGTCAATAGTTTAAGAGCTCTTGGAAAATGTTTTTCGGACTTTGAACTCGTAAACAAGATTTTGCGTTCTCTTTCTAAGAAGTGGGATTCAAAAGTAACTGCAATACAAGAAGCTAAAAACCTAAACAACTTACCACTTGAAGAACTAATTGGTTCATTGATGACATATGAAATGGTGTACAATGCACATGATGAACATGTTGAACTCTGGACAAATGAATGCCACTTGAGCGATGACTCAAGTGATGAGGACAATGATAAACAAAACAACCTTCCAAAGAACAGGAAGGATTTGGGACATAGAACATTTGAAGACCACTCGAGCATAAGCTCAAGTGATGGTGAACTTAAACTACAAATGAAACGAAAATTAAAAAGCAAAAAGAATCAAACTACTTGCTTTAAACGCAAGAAGAAGAACAAAAATTGGGATGAATCGAGCTCCTCCGAAGAAGAGAAAGTCAACAAAAGCAAGGCGGCAAACTACGCCTTAATAGCCTACAATGATGAGGTAATCGAAATCCCCCTAATTTACTTCGAAATTACATGATGCTTTTCATGATGCATTTTTCTTTTTCTTTAAATTTTCTTGAAAATTATATTTTTAATAATTTAATAATGAAAATGCAAAAATATGATCATGCTTGTAATCTTGAAAATGATAATGAAAATTGCATGTCTTATGTTAATGCAAGATAGAAATCTAATGATTTTACACCTAGTGAGATTAATCTTATTTATGTGCTTGAGAAGCAAGAATGTATATTTTGATGATTTTCATATTGCTTTTCAATGACGATACATGGCTTTTGTCTGGAAGGCTTGATATTTTTCATTGTCTTTGTTTATTAAAGATAATGTATGGTTTTGACATAAAAATAAAGATTTGAGCATGCTATTATAAAGTCAATCATAAATTAAAACTAAAGAAGTTTTAGGCATTTATAAGAATCATTCAAAATTATGTTCAATGAAACCTTGCTTAATGTTGCAATGAAAATATTAAAGTTATACTTGATGATTTCAGATTTGACAAATGCTACACTTTAAATATGAATCATTCTTCAATCAGATTAAATGCTTCAATCATTTTCTATCTCTAAGAGTTCTCGATTTTGGTGAAATACAAGTGATAAATTCATTTATGATATCTTGTAAATCACTTGAATTATGAATGAGTTTTTCTTTTTTATGATGTGTTAAAAGAATCACTTAAAAAGAAAATGTTTTTCCCATTTTATCGAGATTAATGATTTCATGATATTATGTGAATCTCGAAACTGATTTTGATAACGTTATTCATGTTATGAATCTTAAAAATGATAATATGCTTCATGTGATAATATGGATATATGAAACACTTATGATATTCTGTGTATTCATAAAATATTTATCTCATCATCCAATAACTCTTCTTGATATTCCTTATGAGATGAAATGAAATAATGCATGAAATACAAATGAGGAGTTAATGATCATGCATAATAGGATGTAATGAATTCTAGATACCATCGTTTGAATATCTATGATCATGCTACCAAAATGATATATCATGGATGCTTGAATATCATGTTTGATATGCTCATGATGATGATTGATTTTTCGGTATCATGCATAAATTTTTTGAAATGTAATGTTAATGAATTTGTGCATTGAAACTATAATGATGCACAAATAAGAATGATTACTTACCTTTGTCATGATTTAGAAATTGATGTAAAGGGTTTTTCCCTTGTTGACAATGACAAAGGGGGAGATAGCTAGCTTGTACAAGTCAAGAAGATGAAAAAACTTGATTGCTAGCTTGCCCATTTTAAGAAGCAAAGATTGCTAACTTGCTTATTTCAAGAAGAAAAATTGTCTTCTTGAACATCACTATCTTGAATATCTCAAGAAGCAAAACTTGCAATTTGCACATTGCAATAGGAAGCAAGAATCATGAGCTTACACAAGAAAGCTATCTTGCATTTGCTTTCAAAATTTTTGCTAGCTTATATATTGTGAAACTTGTATATCGTAAAAATTGCTAGCTTGTTGGTCTAAAGAGAAGCAAAAAGTTGCTATCTCAAAAGAAGCAAATGTGCTATCTTGCCTATCTCAAGAGGCAAAAATGCTAACTTGCACATCTAGCAAAACTTGACAAATTTGCATATATCAAGAAGCAAGAGTTGCTTTCTTGAACATCTCAAAATTGCTAGCTTGCGGGCCTTAAAATGTACAAATTTTTTTTTTTGCTAGCTTGTATATGGTAAACCTGCTATCATACTATCATGATGATGAGTATGTCTTATCTTTATGATTGTATTTGAAAAACAATGGCAAAAATACGTCTTAATGATTGAACGTGTTAAAATTATTTTTCGAACCTTCTTGATTGAATGATCGAATCACTTGATTGGCATAATGATTTTACACAATTACATGTTGAATACAAAACTTCCATGATAACAAGCATGCTTTACCTTCATGATTCTAATTGAATATCTATAGCAAAACCTTGTTCGAATGGAAGAAAGACTCAAATTTCATTTTCGGATTCTCTTGAGTCTAACATATCAAGTTCACTCTCTTCCAAACTTAACAAGCATATGCCATATCAAGTTTAGTTCATATCATTGATTTTTGACGTATGTAATTGACTAGCAAATACATCTCTCATACACACATCATGTGAAAAATATTTTTTGAGAAATGGATTTGATGAATATGGATGAAAGTGTTTTTACTTGCAAGGATTTATTTCACATACATAACAACAAGCACTTATGCTTAAAATTTGCTTATATCGTTCTCCGTTTTGTTGATGACAAAGGGGGAGAAATATATGAATTGATGCTATGAACACTGATGCTAGGCTTGCATCATCAAGAGATATATGAATTGATATGATTGCCATATTTGCAATGCTTGCATCATTAAGAGATATATGAATTGATGCTATGATTGCCAAACTTGTATTATGCCATGTTTTCATCATGCGTTAAGATATCAAAAACTTGTATCATAATTTTACGCGTTGATATCTTACCATGTGATTAAATGCTACAATTGATAAACACTTGAAATGTTTGCGTTATGATATCAAAAGCTTACATCGTAATTTTTCATGTTGGTATTTGATATTAGCAAACTTGCATGATGATAAAACTTGACATTATGATTTTCATGCAATGAGTTGAACCAATATCACACACACTTGATTGTAGTACTTCTCCTTTTTGTTGATGACAAAGGGGGAGAAGTATGTTGATGACATGACATGTGATGCATAAGTTTATGCATATGTTCATGTTGATGTATTGCAAGTATTCATGATGAATATTGCAATGACTTGAATTCAGTTTGAATTCAAGGTTCTATCAATATGGCATATTGATAGGGGGAGTTTGTTTAAACTCCGGGAGTTAAGTTTAACTCCGTCATCAAGTGGTTGTCATCATCAAAAAGGGGGAGATTGTTGAATCTCGTATTTTGATGATGAAACTACTTGATATATGTTTATGATTTAATCTGCGTTTTGAGTGACGCAGGATGCTTCGATCAGGATGAGACAATTAAAGCAGGAAAATCATATTGTGCCGAAGGAACATGTCAGAAGATTGGACGTCGGGCCGGTGGATCGATCGACGTATCGACAGAAGGCTTCGGGCCGTGGACTCGGGCATCGGGCCAAGAAGAGCGGGTATTGTGCCAAGGATATCGGAGTTGCGGAGTCAACTGGCCGATTGGGCAATAGGCTGCAGGAGAGGACGATGCGCCGAAGAATCGGACGAAGCGTCGAGGGACCAATGACATGCCGGACAACTTGGTTAATTGCTTAGAACTAATTGTCTCGATCGAAGTTTTTGTTTTGTTGTGCAGGATTAACTACGATGAAAGTTAGACAAGCAGCAGGTGTTGCGCCGGAGTCAAGATCATGATCACGTTGGGAGTTCTAGAGTTCGACGGAAGTTCGGACGGTCGTCGGAGGTTCAGCGAGAACAGATCCGAGAAGTCCAGAAGCTTGCCAAGCGAAGCTCGTCGGAACTCACCAAGTGGATCGTCGCAAAGTCCAGGAGTTTGCCGGAAGTCCGCAGAAGCATCACCGAGGGTTCATCGGATGATCGACGGAAGTTCGCCGGAAACTCGCCGGAAGAAGCGATTGACGTACCGAAGCAAAGCTGCAGAAATTGTCTTAGATTTAATCGTAGTTAGCACGGTGATTAAGTTAGAAATGGGAGGTGATCCCATTAGCTTAATCCTGGGGCAATTGGGCCCCTGAAGAACTCAAGTTGGGTCGAATGGTTCAACCCATTCGAACCCAAGTAGCTGTGGGAGGTGCAACCGCCCAGGCAGGGAGGTGCAACCGCCCAGGCTAAGTCTCCCAGCGAGACTGGGCGGTGCAACCGCTCCAGCCAGGCGGTGCAACCGCCCACGGCTCAGTCTCCAAGCGAGACTGGGCGGTGCAACCTCCTTTGTCAAGAGGTAGCACCGCCAGAGCTCAAGTTCCGAGCTCTGCCGAGAGGTGCAACCACCGAGCTCGGTCTTCGAGCTCTGGCAGAGAGGTGCAACCTCCTTGGACAGGTGATGCATCGCCTGAGCTCGGTCTTCGAGCTCTGGCAGAAAGGTGCAACCACCCCTGACAGAGAGGTGCATCCGCCTGAGCTCAGTCTTCGAGCTCTGCCAGGCGGTGCAACCTCTCCAGTCAAGAGGTGCAACCGCCTGATCCCGGAATTCCGGGATTTGATGGTTTTGAGCTCGAATTTTGAATTGGGTTGGGGCCTATAAATACCCCACCCATTCAGCACTGAAAAGATACAGACTTACACCAAAATCTTGATCTTTTCTGTGATTCTAAGAGCTCAAAAGTGTTGTAAAGCCTTTAAGTCTCCTCCTTCTGTTCTTCAAGTTTTCAGTTGTAAAGTGAGGAGAGAAAGGTCTGTAAAGGTTGTCTCCTGAGCCTGTCAAAAGGAGAGAAATTGTAAAAGGGCAGTTTGGCCTTCGCCTATTGAAGGAAGGCCCCTAGTTGACGTCGGCAACCTCGTCGGTGGAGGAAGCCAAAAGTGGAGTAGGTCAAGGCTGACCGAACCACTCTAAATCTCTGGTTTGCGTTTATTTTCGAGCACTTTATCATTACTGCAAACCTCCTTCATTACTACTGCTCTCTGCGCTTTCACGAACAAGTTCTAAGTGCTGTTCTTCCGAATCTGCATTCAGACGTAAATTCGTATTTTCATACATTACAGTTTACGTTTACGTTTGATTCTGCAGAACTGTCTTCCGTGCTTTTACGAACGAGCTTCTTTGCAGTTTACACTTACATTTTGATCCTATTGATAACTGCAAACTGTCCTCTACAATTTTACGAACGAGTTTTAACATTTAGACGTAAAACTGCATTCAGACGTAAATCGGCTTTCCTCGCTCAATCATCAGATCTCAGTTCACGTTTACGTCTTGATTTCAACTGCATACTGCCTTCTGCGAGTATACAAACGAGTTTCAAAGTTTAGACGTAAATCTGCGTCTAGACGTAAAACTGCGTTTAGACGTAAATCTGCGTTTAGACGTAAATCTGAGTTTAAGACGTAAATCTGAGTTTAGACGTAAATCTGCGTTTAGACGTAAAACTGCGTTTAGACGTAAATCTGCGTTTAGACGTAAATCTGCGTTTAGACGTAAATCTGCGTTTAGACGTAAAACTGCGTTTAGACGTAAATCTGAGTTTAGACGTAAACTGCGCTTAGACGCAAAACTGCGCTTAGACGCAATCTGCGCTTAGACGCAAACTGCACTTAGATACAAACTGAGAATTTGCTTTTGCATCATAATAGTTTTTGAACGAACGCAGCTTTTGGTTTTTAATCGCTGTAAGATTTCCGCTGCACTAATTCACCCCCCCCCCTCTTAGTGCTCTCGATCCTAACAATTGGTATCAGAGCCGGGTATTTCTCATTTCGGATTTACACCTGAGAGAAATGGCTCTTCAAGAGGGCTTTTCGGTCTTTCGTCCACCGTTGTTTAACGGATTGGACTACACTTATTGGAAAACTCGAATGAGAGTTTTCTTGATTTCTACGAATTTAGACTTATGGAGTATCATTGAAAACGGTTTTCAACTTCCCTCCAAACCGATGAACGAATGGTCGGATTTGGAAAATAAGTATTTTTCTTTAAACGCGAAGGCTATGAATGCCTTATTTTGCGCATTAGACAAAAATGAGTTCAATCGGATTTCTACGTGTGAAACGGCTTTTGACATTTGGCGAATTCTTGAAATCACGCACGAGGGAACTAGTAGAGTCAAAAACTCGAAAGTTAACTTTTTATTGCATGATTTTGAGTTTTTTCAAATGCAACCAAGCGAGACTATAGGCGATATGTACACCCGTTTCACGGATGTCGTCAATAGTTTAAGAGCTCTTGGAAAATGTTTTTCGGACTTTGAACTCGTAAACAAGATTTTGCGTTCTCTTTCTAAGAAGTGGGATTCAAAAGTAACTGCAATACAAGAAGCTAAAAACCTAAACAACTTACCACTTGAAGAACTAATTGGTTCATTGATGACATATGAAATGGTGTACAATGCACATGATGAACATGTTGAACTCTGGACAAATGAATGCCACTTGAGCGATGACTCAAGTGATGAGGACAATGATGAACAAAACAACCTTCCAAAGAACAGGAAGGATTTGGGACATAGAACATTTGAAGACCACTCGAGCATAAGCTCAAGTGATGGTGAACTTAAACTACAAATGAAACGAAAATTAAAAAGCAAAAAGAATCAAACTACTTGCTTTAAACGCAAGAAGAAGAACAAAAATTGGGATGAATCGAGCTCCTCCGAAGAAGAGAAAGTCAACAAAAGCAAGGCGGCAAACTACGCCTTAATAGCCTACAATGATGAGGTAATCGAAATCCCCCTAATTTACTTCGAAATTACATGATGCTTTTCATGATGCATTTTTCTTTTTCTTTAAATTTTCTTGAAAATTATATTTTTAATAATTTAATAATGAAAATGCAAAAATATGATCATGCTTGTAATCTTGAAAATGATAATGAAAATTGCATGTCTTATGTTAATGCAAGATAGAAATCTAATGATTTTACACCTAGTGAGATTAATCTTATTTATGTGCTTGAGAAGCAAGAATGTATATTTTGATGATTTTCATATTGCTTTTCAATGACGATACATGGCTTTTGTCTGGAAGGCTTGATATTTTTCATTGTCTTTGTTTATTAAAGATAATGTATGGTTTTGACATAAAAATAAAGATTTGAGCATGCTATTATAAAGTCAATCATAAATTAAAACTAAAGAAGTTTTAGGCATTTATAAGAATCATTCAAAATTATGTTCAATGAAACCTTGCTTAATGTTGCAATGAAAATATTAAAGTTATACTTGATGATTTCAGATTTGACAAATGCTACACTTTAAATATGAATCATTCTTCAATCAGATTAAATGCTTCAATCATTTTCTATCTCTAAGAGTTCTCGATTTTGGTGAAATACAAGTGATAAATTCATTTATGATATCTTGTAAATCACTTGAATTATGAATGAGTTTTTCTTTTTTATGATGTGTTAAAAGAATCACTTAAAAAGAAAATGTTTTTCCCATTTTATCGAGATTAATGATTTCATGATATTATGTGAATCTCGAGACTGATTTTGATAACGTTATTCATGTTATGAATCTTAAAAATGATAATATGCTTCATGTGATAATATGGATACATGAAACACTTATGATATTCTGTGTATTCATAAAATATTTATCTCATCATCCAATAACTCTTCTTGATATTCCTTATGAGATGAAATGAAATAATGCATGAAATACAAATGAGGAGTTAATGATCATGCATAATAGGATGTAATGAATTCTAGATACCATCGTTTGAATATCTATGATCATGCTGCCAAAATGATATATCATGGATGCTTGAATATCATGTTTGATATGCTCATGATGATGATTGATTTTTCGGTATCATGCATAAATTTTTTGAAATGTAATGTTAATGAATTTGTGCATTGAAACTATAATGATGCACAAATAAGAATGATTACTTACCTTTGTCATGATTTAGAAATTGATGTAAAGGGTTTTTCCCTTGTTGACAATGACAAAGGGGGAGATAGCTAGCTTGTACAAGTCAAGAAGATGAAAAAACTTGATTGCTAGCTTGCCCATTTTAAGAAGCAAAGATTGCTAACTTGCTTATTTCAAGAAGAAAAATTGTCTTCTTGAACATCACTATCTTGAATATCTCAAGAAGCAAAACTTGCAATTTGCACATTGCAATAGGAAGCAAGAATCATGAGCTTACACAAGAAAGCTATCTTGCATTTGCTTTCAAAATTTTTGCTAGCTTATATATTGTGAAACTTGTATATCGTAAAAATTGCTAGCTTGTTGGTCTAAAGAGAAGCAAAAAGTTGCTATCTCAAAAGAAGCAAATGTGCTATCTTGCCTATCTCAAGAGGCAAAAATGCTAACTTGCACATCTAGCAAAACTTGACAAATTTGCATATATCAAGAAGCAAGAGTTGCTTTCTTGAACATCTCAAAATTGCTAGCTTACGGGCCTTAAAATGTACAAATTTTTTTTTTTGCTAGCTTGTATATGGTAAACCTGCTATCATACTATCATGATGATGAGTATGTCTTATCTTTATGATTGTATTTGAAAAACAATGGCAAAAATACGTCTTAATGATTGAACGTGTTAAAATTATTTTTCGAACCTTCTTGATTGAATGATCGAATCACTTGATTGGCATAATGATTTTACACAATTACATGTTGAATACAAAACTTCCATGATAACAAGCATGCTTTACCTTCATGATTCTAATTGAATATCTATAGCAAAACCTTGTTCGAATGGAAGAAAGACTCAAATTTCATTTTCGGATTCTCTTGAGTCTAACATATCAAGTTCACTCTCTTCCAAACTTAACAAGCATATGCCATATCAAGTTTAGTTCATATCATTGATTTTTGACGTATGTAATTGACTAGCAAATACATCTCTCATACACACATCATGTGAAAAATATTTTTTGAGAAATGGATTTGATGAATATGGATGAAAGTGTTTTTACTTGCAAGGATTTATTTCACATACATAACAACAAGCACTTATGCTTAAAATTTGCTTATATCGTTCTCCGTTTTGTTGATGACAAAGGGGGAGAAATATATGAATTGATGCTATGAACACTGATGCTAGGCTTGCATCATCAAGAGATATATGAATTGATATGATTGCCATATTTGCAATGCTTGCATCATTAAGAGATATATGAATTGATGCTATGATTGCCAAACTTGTATTATGCCATGTTTTCATCATGCGTTAAGATATCAAAAACTTGTATCATAATTTTACGCGTTGATATCTTACCATGTGATTAAATGCTACAATTGATAAACACTTGAAATGTTTGCGTTATGATATCAAAAGCTTACATCGTAATTTTTCATGTTGGTATTTGATATTAGCAAACTTGCATGATGATAAAACTTGACATTATGATTTTCATGCAATGAGTTGAACCAATATCACACACACTTGATTGTAGTACTTCTCCTTTTTGTTGATGACAAAGGGGGAGAAGTATGTTGATGACATGACATGTGATGCATAAGTTTATGCATATGTTCATGTTGACGTATTGCAAGTATTCATGATGAATATTGCAATGACTTGAATTCAGTTTGAATTCAAGGTTCTATCAATATGGCATATTGATAGGGGGAGTTTGTTTAAACTCCGGGAGTTAAGTTTAACTCCGTCATCAAGTGGTTGTCATCATCAAAAAGGGGGAGATTGTTGAATCTCGTATTTTGATGATGAAACTACTTGATATATGTTTATGATTTAATCTGCGTTTTGAGTGACGCAGGATGCTTCGATCAGGATGAGACAATTAAAGCAGGAAAATCATATTGTGCCGAAGGAACATGTCAGAAGATTGGACGTCGGGCCGGTGGATCGGTCGACGTATCGACAGAAGGCTTCGGGCCGTGGACTCGGGCATCGGGCCAAGAAGAGCGGGTATTGTGCCAAGGATATCGGAGTTGCGGAGTCAACTGGCCGATTGGGCAATAGGCTGCAGGAGAGGACGATGCGCCGAAGAATCGGACGAAGCGTCGAGGGACCAATGACATGCCGGACAACTTGGTTAATTGCTTAGAACTAATTGTCTCGATCGAAGTTTTTGTTTTGTTGTGCAGGATTAACTACGATGAAAGTTAGACAAGCAGCAGGTGTTGCGCCGGAGTCAAGATCATGATCACGTTGGGAGTTCTAGAGTTCGACGGAAGTTCGGACGGTCGTCGGAGGTTCAGCGAGAACAGATCCGAGAAGTCCAGAAGCTTGCCAAGCGAAGCTCGTCGGAACTCGCCAAGTGGATCGTCGCAAAGTCCAGGAGTTTGCCGGAAGTCCGCAGAAGCATCACCGAGGGTTCATCGGATGATCGACGGAAGTTCGCCGGAAACTCGCCGGAAGAAGCGATTGACGTACCGAAGCAAAGCTGCAGAAATTGTCTTAGATTTAATCGTAGTTAGCACGGTGATTAAGTTAGAAATGGGAGGTGATCCCATTAGCTTAATCCTGGGGCAATTGGGCCCCTGAAGAACTCAAGTTGGGTCGAATGGTTCAACCCATTCGAACCCAAGTAGCTGTGGGAGGTGCAACCGCCCAGGCTAAGTCTCCCAGCGAGACTGGGCGGTGCAACCGCTCCAGCCAGGCGGTGCAACCGCCCACGGCTCAGTCTCCAAGCGAGACTGGGCGGTGCAACCTCCTCTGTCAAGAGGTAGCACCGCCAGAGCTCAAGTTCCGAGCTCTGCCGAGAGGTGCAACCACCGAGCTCGGTCTTCGAGCTCTGGCAGAGAGGTGCAACCTCCTTGGACAGGTGATGCATCGCCTGAGCTCGGTCTTCGAGCTCTGGCAGAAAGGTGCAACCACCCCTGACAGAGAGGTGCATCCGCCTGAGCTCAGTCTTCGAGCTCTGCCAGGCGGTGCAACCTCTCCAGTCAAGAGGTGCAACCGCCTGATCCCGGAATTCCGGGATTTGATGGTTTTGAGCTCGAATTTTGAATTGGGTTGGGGCCTATAAATACCCCACCCATTCAGCACTGAAAAGATACAGACCTACACCAAAATCTTGATCTTTTCTGTGATTCTAAGAGCTCAAAAGTGTTGTAAAGCCTTTAAGTCTCCTCCTTCTGTTCTTCAAGTTTTCAGTTGTAAAGTGAGGAGAGAAAGGTCTGTAAAGGTTGTCTCCTGAGCCTGTCAAAAGGAGAGAAATTGTAAAAGGGCAGTTTGGCCTTCGCCTATTGAAGGAAGGCCCCTAGTTGACGTCGGCAACCTCGTCGGTGGAGGAAGCCAAAAGTGGAGTAGGTCAAGGCTGACCGAACCACTCTAAATCTCTGGTTTGCGTTTATTTTCGAGCACTTTATCATTACTGCAAACCTCCTTCATTACTACTGCTCTCTGCGCTTTCACGAACAAGTTCTATGTGCTGTTCTTCCGAATCTGCATTCAGACGTAAATTCGTATTTTCATACATTACAGTTTACGTTTACGTTTGATTCTGCAGAACTGTCTTCCGTGCTTTTACGAACGAGCTTCTTTGCAGTTTACACTTACATTTTGATCCTATTGATAACTGCAAACTGTCCTCTACAATTTTACGAACGAGTTTTAACATTTAGACGTAAAACTGCATTCAGACGTAAATCGGCTTTCCTCGCTCAATCATCAGATCTCAGTTCACGTTTACGTCTTGATTTCAACTGCATACTGCCTTCTGCGAGTATACAAACGAGTTTCAAAGTTTAGACGTAAATCTGCGTCTAGACGTAAAACTGCGTTTAGACGTAAATCTGCGTTTAGACGTAAATCTGAGTTTAAGACGTAAATCTGAGTTTAGACGTAAATCTGCGTTTAGACGTAAAACTGCGTTTAGACGTAAATCGGCGTTTAGACGTAAATCTGCGTTTAGACGTAAATCTGTGTTTAGACGTAAAACTGCGTTTAGACGTAAATCTGAGTTTAGACGTAAACTGCGCTTAGACGCAAAACTGCGCTTAGACGCAATCTGCGCTTAGACGCAAACTGCACTTAGATACAAACTGAGAATTTGCTTTTGCATCATAATAGTTTTTGAACGAACGCAGCTTTTGGTTTTTAATCGCTGTAAGATTTTCGCTGCACTAATTCACCCCCCCCCCCCCCCCCCCCCCTCTTAGTGCTCTCGATCCTAACATGCCATGCTATATACTAGGCCTGATATAGCACATGCTCTGAGTGTCACGAGTAGGTATCAGGCGAATCCAGGCTTGGAGCACTAGAAAGCAGTAAAGTGTATCCTTATGTACTTGAGAAGGACTAAGGATCTTTTGCTAGTATATGGAGGTAATAGCCTTAAGGTTGAAAGCTACACTTACTCAAGTTTTCAGTCTGATGTCGATGATAACAAGTCGAATTCAGGGTATGTGTACACCTTGAATGGATGAGTAGTGTGCTGGAAGAGTTCCAAGCAAGATACCACTACTGACTCGACCACAGAGGCGGAGTACATTGCTGCATTAGATGTAGCAAAGGAGGGAGTTTGGGTGAAGAAGTTCATCACAGATTTGGGAGTCATGTCGGGTAGCGAGGAGCCGATCTCCTTATATTGCGATAATAACGGGGCGATTACTCAAATAAGGGAACCCGGGTCTCATCAAAAGTGTTCTGAGGAGGTTCCAACTTATCAGAGAGATCGTAACCCGAGGATATGTAGCAGTGGAAAGAGTTCCATCAGAAGATAACATTGCAGATCCACTGACAAAGTCGTTGTCTCATTTTGTCTTTGAGCGTCATAGGGGTCTGATGGGGATCAGACACATAGGTGATTGGCTTTAGGTCAAGTGGGAGATTGCTAGTCATAGGTGCCCAGCAAGCCAATCACGTGAGTGATGGCATGTGTGACTTGATACAGAATCTTTTTGCTTATTATATTTTGGTGTATATCACTTTATAACTATTGCATAAATGCATACATATATTGTGATGTCCTTGGATTTGTGCAATGGGAATCGGATTGTGATGAGATCATGATAATGAGATCGATTCACCTTTAAACACATATCCTAAATAATCTCGATCATAGGTTACTCGAGAGAGACATCGTGATAACCGGATAGACTGGTGTGCTGTATACCCGTCCATATAATGGATGCAGCTAGTCTCATAGCTGCTCGTGTAGGGACACTAGGGATACAGTACAGGTGCTCATTGGAGAATGAGTTCACTGATTGATCCGCTTATGGAATGCTGGATGGTTGATGATGCCTTATTGTCAGACAGCGATTCCGTAGTCCTAGTGGTGTATCTGGTCCTTAGACTTGAGACACCAAGGATGTCCTGTATGAGTGCTCCACTCTTTGACACCAGACTTATAGGTTTGGCTGTCCCAGATCTAGTACAACTGGTCATTGGGAGTGGTAGTCAACCTTACGAGGGCTATTGAGTGTCGATAGAGGATCATCCACTCTCGGCATCATGAGAGGAATATCCCATGTGTTCTTGCTCAAACAAATCCCTGGCCAGGGTCATTCGGGTTGAGAGAGAAAGAGTTCTCCGGGAGAATCCGATTAGAGTGAGATTGGAGTAGAAACCGTATGGGTCTGACAACACCATGCTCGATATACGGTCTCTGGGATATTAGATGGATGAGGGATTATAAGTACACGGTAACTGAGGACAGACAGGTCCAATGGATTGGATTCCCCTGTATCGTCTAGGGACTATGGCGTAGTGGCCTAGTACTTCCGTAGTCGATGAGTCAAGTGAATTATTACAGAGATAATAATTCACTGAGTTAGAAGGAGTTCTGACGGGTATGACTCACGGCCAGCTCGATATTGGGCCTAGAGGGTCACACACATATGGTAGGTATTGCGATGAGTAGAGGTTCGGATATGAGATATCCGACAGAGCCCTTGTCTTATTGGATGCAGATCCAATACCCACTAGGGGAGGACCCATTAGGGTTTGATAGTGGACCTCTATAAATAGGAGGGATTCAGAGCCTCATAGGCTAGAGCCTTTGCTTGCCTTTCCTATTCTCCTCTTCCTCTCCACCTCAGATCAGGCCTGGAGTTTTTGAGGAGCGTCGTCGCAACCTTGTTGTGTGGATCACCGCTAGAGAGGAGGACAGACCTCCTTTACCCTCTCCTAAGGATCTACAAGGAAACAGGGATATACGATCTCCCTAGGTAACACAATCTACTCTATACGCAGTTTCATGTTTCGCGGATTTTTGCGCACCAATCTTCGCACGACGACGAACATCTTTTTGGGAATCGGGGATTTTGTTTTCTTGTTCTTCCACTGCGCATGTGATGTCACCCCCATGATTTCCCAACACAAACCAGGTAAAGCAAAGGTTTCTAAGAAAGATCCAGCAAAGGACAAAGGCCAATGCTTCCACTATGGTAAAGATGGGCACTGGAAGAGGAACTACAAAGAGTACCTTGCAGAAAGGGTGAAATAGAAGCTTGGAGAAGCTTCAGGTACATTCATGATCAATCTTCAATTGTCATATTTTTATGATAGTGCATTGGTATTGGATACCAGTATTGCTTATCACATCTATAATTTATTGTAAATTCTAGCAAAATCGAGGGGAGATTGACGAGAGGAATATTGCATAAAGGTTTGTTTATGCAAGATACTATTCCACACATCATGAATGTAAGTGTCTAAGAGGAAACGAGTTGAGGTGAACAGTGCATACCTATGGCATTGTAGGCTAGGTCATATCCATAAGGGAATGATTCAAAAGTTGCTAAATGATGGATATCTAGATCCATTCGACTATGTGTCATATGCAACTTGCGAGCCTTGCCTTCGTGGAAAACTGACCAACTCTCCATTTAGTGGTATTGGAGAGAGAGCCACTGAGTTGTTGGAACTCATACATAATGATGTATGTGGACCCATGTCAACTCATGCCATTGGTGGTTACTCCTACTTCATTACCTTTACTGATGATTTCTTAAGGTATGGATATGTGTATTTAATGAAGTACAAGTCTAGGCCTTTGAGAAAGTTAGAGAGTATAAGAATGAGGTGGAGAACCAAATTGGAAAGAGTATCAAAACTCTTTGATTAGATCGAGGAGGTGAGTACTTAAGTACATGGTTTACTCAGTTCCTCAAGGACCATGGGATATTATCCCAATGGACACCTCCTTATACACCTCAGCTCAATGGTGTCTTTGGAAGGAGGAATCGTACGCCATTAGATATGGTACGGTCCATGATGAGTTTCGCTGACCTACCCATCTTATTCTAGGGATATGCCCTAGAGACCACAGCTTACCTTCTGAACAGAGTTCCAACTAAGTCGGTAGTGTCTACACCATATGAGATATGGAAAGGGAAGAAGCCTGATCTTAAGGTTGTTAAGATTTGGGGCTGCCCTGCCCACGTTAAAAGACACAACCCCGATAAGTTAGAATCAAGGATAGAGCGATGCAAATTTGTGGAATACCCCAAGAAAACTTGCGGGTATTATTTCTATCATCTCGAGGACCAAAAGGTCTTTGTAGCTAAGAGAGCAATGTTCCTTGAGAAAGAACATTCTTGGCGGAGATAGTAGGAGAATGATATTGTTGAGCAAGGTTGGAGAACCAAGCTCAAGCACCACTCTACAGTCCGAGTCTGTTCAGGTACCTAATACACAAGTTTCAACTTTACGTAGGTCTGATAGAGTATCTCATCCTCCTGAGAGATATGTGGGACATATTAGAGAAGAGGATGTTGAGGATATTGATCCTTAGACCTACGAGGAGGCTATTATGAGTATAGACTCCGGGAAGTGGTAAGAAGCCATGAATTCTGAGATAGATTCTATATACTCCAATAAAGTTTGGAACCTAGTTGATACGCCCGAAGGTATTATACCCATCGGTTGCAAGTGGATCTTTAAGAAAAAGATTGGAGTAGATGGAAAGGTAGAGACCTATAAAGCAAGGCTAGTGGCTAAGGGGTATCGTCAAAGGAAAAGTGCTAACTACGACGAAACCTTCCCACCCGTAGCAATGCTAAAAATCCATCAGAATTCTATTGGCTATTGCAGCACACTATGATTATGAGATCTAGCATATGGATGTGAAAACCACATTCCTCAATGGAAACCTCGAGGAGGAGGTGTATATGATGCAACCTGAGAGATTCGTGTCCAAGAACTTCCTAGATAAGGTGTGTAGGTTGCTTAGATCCATTTATGGACTAAAGCAAGCTTCCCGAAGTTGGAATATAAGATTTGATGAGGTAATCAGATCTTATGACTTCGTTAAGAATGAAGATGAGCCTTGTGTGTACAGGAAGGTAAGTGGGAGCGCTATCACCTTTTTGGTGTTATATGTGGATGACATCCTAATCATTGGGAATGATGTAGGAATGCTATCCACAGTAAAGGCTTGGTTATCTAGACACTTCTCCATGAACGACTTAGGGGAAGCATCCTATATCTTGGGGATTAGAATCTATAGAGATGCTTGGCTTGTCCCAGTCCAGGTACATAGAAACCATTCTCAAAAGGTTTGGTATGAAAAATTCCAAGAGAGGTCTCGTACCGATGAGACATGGGATATCACTTTCTACGAGTATGTCCCCAAAGACTCCAGAAGAAAGGGCGAACATGGATATGATACCTTATGCCTCAACAATAGGGTCTATCATGTATGTCATGCTATGTACTAGGCCTGATACAGCGCATGCTTTGAGTGTCACGAGTAAGTATCAGGCGGATCCAGGCTTGGAGCATTGGAAAGCAGTAAAGTGTATCCTTAAGTACTTGAGAAGGACTGAGGATCTTTTACTAGTATATGGAGGTAGTAGCCTTAAGGTTGAAGGCTAAACAAACTCAAGTTTTCAATCTGATGTCGATAATAGCAAGTCAAACTCGGGGTACGTATACACCTTGAATGGAGGAGCAGTGTGCTGGAAGAGTTCCAAGCAAGATACTACTGCTGACTCGACCACAGAGGCGGAGTACATTACTGCATCATATGCAATAAAGGAGGGAGTCTATGTGAAGAAGTTCATCACATATTTGGGAGTCGTGCCGAGTAGCATGGAGCTGATCTCCTTATATTGCGATAACAACGGGGTGATTGCTTAAGTGAAGGAACCCATGTCTCATTAGAAGATAATAGTTGTCAAATCCTCACCATTGGTGATCAGTGCTACTGAGAGTAGAGTATCCACCTCATTTCCCAATAGAATATCAATCAAAAGTAGAAGTGATGTGAATCTACTTGGAAGTGACAACTAAGTGAAAGAAGAGTCGATGAGCAAATTTTATGGAGGAATGACCAAAAACTTTGAAAGTTTGCAAGGCGATGCTCGTTAAATCTCCAACAAGCATCCACCCAGTTCAAGCAGCATGAGATATCTCAGAGACTGGCGTATAGTAAGGATGGTCTTTTCCTTCATTTTGAGGATCCGTAGGAATCAACAAGGATCAACACAACTCAGCCAACCCCACACTAGAGTCAAAGTCATTGGTGAGTTGAAGCAGCATGGCGGATCAAAGGTTCGACTACTCAAAAACAATAGCGTAGAGCAACTAGGAGCCAAGAGGTGCATTTTAGCTGGAGCAGAAGATTGAAGACTCAACAAAGGCGAGGAGTTGCAGTGTCGACAAAGGCTTCGACAAGGACATCGAAGGAATAAGTGGGGGAGAATGTCACGGACAAACTTCTAAACAGGATGTTTGATGTAATGCTTATGTATGTCTGTATCTTTTGGAATGTTCATACTTTGCCTAGCATGTAGAGGGATAGCCAAAGGCTTAATAGTCCCATTTTAGTTGGGTTTGGTGGCCATTTTAGGCTTGTAAATAAATGTTGTGTCATGTGAACACTTGTGAGAGATTTTTGATCTGTAATGGACCATTTTGACCCTTTGTTGTGCAACTATTCAGAGCTTGTAAAGTCTGTTTGTAATTTGCATTGTCTATGAAGTGTTTCCTAGAATATTTGCTTGTGGATCCCGAGTGAGGCGTTTTCTCTATCTCGTTATCTCTTTTGTGGTTCTAAGGGACCATGGGAGGCTTCGGGGAGGTTGACCTTTACGGACGGACATGGGGGCAGCGGCCTCAAGTGCCACTGCCCCGCGGCGCCTCTACACGCAGGCTGCCAATGGCAACGCCAGCGGTTGCAGGCAGCGCTAGCGGACTACCGACCGCCAGCAACAAACTTGTTGTAGGGAGATGGCAATGCTGCCCTTTCTCACTTTTGCGTCAACGATTTTGATGCTAAAAGCTTCTTCAAAACATAACATATTCAGTTTAAAACCAATCTTTTGCACGAACAACCTGGCTCTGATACCACTGTTGGGAAATCTTGGGGGCGACATCAATGCATAACGGAAGAACAAAAAATAAAATTCCCAATTTCCCAAAATGATGTTCATTGTTGTGTAAAAATTGGTGCACAAAATTTGTAAAATTTAAAACAGCATATAAGATAAGTTGTATTGCCTAAGGAGATTGTATATCCTTGAATCCTTATAAATCTCTAGGAGAGGGTAAAGGAGGTCAAGTGCCCCCCTCTCTAGTGGTAATCCACATAGTAGGGTTGTGACAATACTCCTCAAAACTCCAGACCTACTCTAAGGTGGAGAGGGGGAGAAGAATAGGGGAGGCAACCAAAAAGCACTAGCCTATGAACCACTGATTCCCTCCTATTTATAGAGGTCCCTTGTCAACTTAACCCCAATGGATCCTACCCTAATTGGGTATTGGATCTTCATCCAACTACCCAATCATCTTAGATTAGTGAATCTCTATCCAATAATCTCTCATGGGCTCTTATTGGATCTCATTCATAGGATCCAATAATTTATGGGCTTATTGGATATCCAATAAGATAGGGGCTCCGACGGATATCTCATACCCGAACCTCTACTCATCGCAATACCTACCATATGTGTGTGACCCTCTAGACCCAATATCGAGCTGGCCATGAGTCATACTTGTCAGAACTCCTTTTAGCACAGTGAATTATTATCTCCATAATAATTCACTCGACTCATCGACTATGGACGTACTAAGCCACTATATCGTAGCCCCCAAACGATACAAGGGAATCTAATCCATTGGACCTATATATCCTCAGTCACCATATACCTATAGTCCCTCATCCATCTAATATCTCAAAGACCGTATACCAGGCATGGTGCTGTCAGACCTATACGGTTTCTACTCGAGTCTTACTTTAATCGGATTCTCCCGGAGAACTCTTTCTCTCTCAATCCGAATGACCTGGCTAGGGATTTGTCTGAGCAAAAACACATGGGACATTCCTCTCATGACACCAAAAGTGGATGATCCTCTATTGACACATAATAGCCCTCGTAAGATTGACTACCACTCTCGATGATCAGCTGTGCTAGATCTGGGACATCCAAACCTATAAGTCTGTTATCAAATAGTAGAGCACTCATACAGGACATCCTTGGTTTCTCAAGTCTAAGGACCAAATACACTACTTAGACTACGGAATCGTTGTTTAATAATAAGGCATCATCAACCATTCAGCATTCCATAAGCGGATCAATCAGTGAACTCATTCTCTAATGAATACTTGTATTGTATCCCTAATGTCCCCACACGAGCAGCTATGAGACTAGCTACATCCATCATATGGACCGGTATACAACACACCAATTTGTCCGGTTATCTCGATGTCCCTCTCGAGTAACCTATGACTAGAATTATTTAAGATATGTGTTTAAAGGTGAATCGGTCTCATTATCATAATCTGATTCTCATTGCACAGATCCATAGACATCATAATATATTTATGCATATATGCAAGAAGTAATATAAAGTGATCAATGCTAAAATATAATAAGCAAAAAGATTCTGTGTCAAGTCACATGTGTCATCACTCACGTGATTGGCTTGCAAGGCACATATGACTAGCAAGTAGAACCACCTATGAGCTGAAAAAGCCAAGAGCATACTTTTCTAGGCTATCAAGTGATAGTACTGCCAGATTGGGTAGTAGTACCACCCAATATCAATGTGTCAAGCAATGGTACTGCCAAACTGGGTGGTGGTACTATCCAATGTCAAACTAGCAAGTAGTGGTACTGCCTAGTGCAAGCAGTGGTACTGCCTAGTGCAGGCAGTGGTACCGCCTATGCTTGAAAGACTTAGAGTTTAAATTTTTGGCTCTATTTTTTAAACCATTTGGGGCCTATAAATACCTCACTTTGGTAGCAAGAAAGGAGCAAGAATTCTTAAGGAAAAAATCGAGAAAACTCTACCAAAATATTGAGTTTCCTCCTCCTAAGCTTAAAAGTAGATCTAAGGAAGGTGTGTGTTAGTTACCTTATAAAAAGGGAGAGTAAATGTTCTCTCTTGAGCTGGTCAAAAGGAGAAAGAGTTGTAAGGTAGTTGATCTTAGCTTATTAAAAGAAGATTGGTAGTGGAAGCTAGTGGCCTTGAGTGAAGAGGAATCGGGAGTGAACATAGGTCACGACAATCGGATCACTATAAATCTGGTGTGCTCTTTTCCTTTGCTATTTACCTCTATTGCTTACTAATTTTATTGCTTACTCCAGTTTATACTTACTCTAAGTCAAGCTCACTTTCATTATCAATTTTCGTCGAATGTAATTTTGAAACCGACGTGATTTTTTAAAAGGACTAATTCATCCCCCCCCTCTTAGTGCTAATATGGTCTTAATAGTTGATATTAGAGCCACGTTTCTCCCCGTTGGTTTAACATCCAAGAGAGATAACTTTTTTCAGTAATCTAGAAGGTCACTCTATCATTCGTCCTCTTATATTCAATAAGATGGACTACTCTTATTGAAAAACACGTATGAGAGTTTACTTGCTTTCTATGAATTTTGATTTATGAAATATCATTAAAAATAGTTTTTAAAAGTCTTATAATCATTAAATAATTTGAAGAAAAAAAAAATTTCTTTAAATGCTAGAGATATGAACATTCTATTTTGTGCTTTAGACAAAAATGATTTTAATCGTATTTCGATTTGTGAAACTGCATATGACATTTAGCACACTCTTGAAATTATGCATGAAGGCACAAGTAGAGTTAAAGAGTCTAAAATAAATCTTTTAATGCATGATTTTGAATTATTTTGAATGAAGCTAAGTGAAACTATTATTTTTATTTTATGGATATTCTCAATAGTTTAAAAGATCTTGGCAAATATTTTTTGAATCTTGAACTTGTTAATAAAGTTTTACAATCTCTTTTTAAAAATTGAGATTCGAAAGTAATGATAATATAAGAAGTAAATAACTTAAATAATTTTTTATTTGAAGAACTTATTGGGTTATTAATGACCTATGAAATAATGTGCAAGGCACATGATGAACTTGATGAACATGCGAATAACTTTCCAAAAAACATGAAGGATTTGGCATTTAGAATGAAAGAAGATCACTCGAGTGAAAGTTCAAATGATGATAACTTTAAACTCCTCACAAGTAAATTTAAAAAGTTCATAAAATAAGAATCTAAAAATAAAAATGAACTTAAAAAGAAAAGGCTGCCAAAGAAAAAGAAAAGGCTACCAAAGAAAAAGAAAGCACTCAAGGCGTCTTGGGACAAATCAAGTGTATCCGAAGACGAGGAGCAAACTGAAAACAAAGTAGCAAACTACATTTTGATGGCTTTCAATGACGAGGTATATGACTCGACCAAAACCCCTTTTCTTTAAGATGAATTATAAAATATTTTTCATGAATTAGTTGGTAAAAAATATGAAGTGTTCAACAAAGGATCATGCTTCTCTCTCTAGTACTTTTGATAAATTACAAAATAAACACGATAATTACATGTTAACCCCTTGCACTAAATATGAAGAATTAGACTTGTTAGAATCGAAATCTGACACTAAGAGGAGAAGTGAATTAGCACAATAAACATTACATCGATTCAAAAAACTTCAATGATTTGAAAAGTTTGATTCAATGAAACCCATATCAAAAATGATATCGAAAGTATGATTCACTTGAAGTAAATGTAATAAGTAATTAAAACAGAAACAACAGTAATGAAGAGCAGAAAGAGAGTGCACACCAAATTTATAATAGTTCAGTCATCGTAACCTACATCCACTCTCAATTCCTCTTTCGTCGAGACCACCAATGTACACTAACGGTCTTCCTTCAATGGGCGAAGACCAACTACCCTTTTATAACTCTTTCCTTTTTATAGGTTTAGGAGATAACTTTTACGAGCCTCACAATCCTCTTAGAATGATCACAAAACTAAAGAAGGAGAACACTTAGTACTTTTTCAATATTTTTACAATCCAAAATCTAAGACTTTTATTTATACTTTCATACTCTTTTACGGAGGAAAGAATGACATATTTGTAGGCCTCAATGCCTTTAAAAATAAAACTAAAAAAAATGTGACATTTAACTTCAGGTTAGAATTGTTGTTTCTCAACGTACATAATCAAGATTCCAGAAAAGTTGAAACCTCCTTGCTTGCCGGATAAGGCTGTTTACATTAACCCTCTACATTTTTTAAAGACTCATCCATTGGGTGTCACTTCTTAGTCTAAGTTTGATTTTTCCCCACCTCTTTGTAGCAACCATCATTTTATTTTATTTCTTGTTTGAAAAATAAAAATAAAAAGAAGACCCTCTCGCATGCCACGAAATCTGCACGCATGAAGAGGGAACAAAAGAATTGTGTCTCATATTTCTTTCAAGAAACAAAAAAATTTGTGTCTTCCCACATCAGCAACCTTCAGAAGACAGTATCAAGAATGAATTCCAAGCCGACGCCGTTTCTACCGAAGGCCACCGGTGACCGAGGAGCCATCAGCGAAGCAGCAGCCCGAGTGAAGATCTCCGGATGGGCGGTGGTGGCGAAGGAGGAAGACGAGTTACGGGCGGTGTCGTCGGAGGTGGAGGAGGGCGGCTTGTAATACATGCGCGCCGTCTGAGGGCAGTGAGAGTGGAACCGAGCCGCGATGCGCACGCCCATGTCCAACATCTCCATGTACTTCGCCATGATCTGCTCCTCCTCCTTCGGACTAGCTCGAGAAAGAGCAGTGCAGACGGAAGAAGATCCAGAGAGAAAGGCAAAGTAGTGCAATCTGTTTGTGGCGAAGAAGGGGAAAGGCCGAGGACTAATAGGCGAACCGTGAACACAAGCCGTGTCTTCGCCGCGGTGACCTCACTTTCTTCCCAGTTTCCTTGTGCCTACCGCGTCGGCGATAATGGCTTGGTCAACATTCATCACGCGGCCAACTCCATGATGTCTGCGTGACTAATCTTCCACGAACACCCAATTTCTCACGGAGTCTAATTGACTGGGCCCAATAATCTGGAAGGGGAGAATTAGAAAAGAAAAGAATCTTGTTTTGCCTACCCATACTCGAAATTTCTTCAGCTTCGATTTAGTTTTGGTTTTTATTTTGAAAAAATAAAAATATTTTCTTTACATCATGATTCATTCTTGGGTGATTTTTTTTTATTTTGTCCACAAAAAGATGATCAAATGGTCCTCCTATCAGAAAAGATGATTGATTGATTAATTTTTAATCAAACTAATTTAGCTTTAAATGGAACCAATTATAACTGAACAATGTCTCACATTTTCTTTTGTTACTCTTTCACACTAAATGAATAAAATATTATAATATTTTTCAAGATATATATACATCTAATTCTAAAGCTAAGTGAGAAAAATAAGGATTTATATCCATTATTTTGAACTATGATAAAATCTTCCTAATTTCATTCAAAATCATGCACACTCTCAAATAAATCATTTTATGAAACCTCAAAACCTATAATTATTGGTGGAAATTTGCTCTGATTGAAACTTAGTTATAGTGTTTCTGAACTATTGAAATCTCAAAACATTTGTTCAGCACCAGACAAATTTGATCGTCCTGATTATATGGAAGGAGGGTACTCAAATAGTGGGGAAAAAGAAGCTTGTTTTGCCCACACAAGGATCATCTCATCTTAAAATGAATGTACTAAAAGCCTTGCTCAAGATATCTTCCCCTTCAATTCAATCATCTTAGCCAATCTTTGAAATTATACATAATAAAGCTAAAAATAGAGATTAAAATCACCATAGGAAATAGTTAGAACACTCATATGATACCTATCTAGTTTCATATCTCAAACCGTGAAAAGTAAATTTTTTTAGATTCTAACATTTCTGTCTTGTTTTAGACATAACTCTTTACACCGTGATTTGGAGAAAATTTATTTTATCTAAAAGTATACTCATAGATTTTCATGCTTTGATTGAAAGATTAGAAGTTCAAATGAGTACCCAAACTTCTATTTTAATTGATCTTATAAATTCTATAAAACAAATATCATAATTTCTAACCTTTCGATACTAAATTGCTTGGTATATAATGCCTACCCAAACATCTATTTCAATCGACCCTATAGATTCTATAAAATAGAGATGATGTTCTCTTACCTTTTGTTACTAAATTGTTTCTAACTTCTTGATGGGAACTCTAATTTATATAAAACTTATTTTATCTAAAATTATATTAATATATCTTTCAAATGATATCTTTTTTGAGTAAATTAGAGTATAATTGATTATTTAAATAATGTGTGATGTGTCTCATAAGTTCTACCAAGACAGAACTTATGCCAATTGTGCTTATTCTTATTCCATCTCTTTGAAATTGAATTCATCTAGAATTCTTGCCTTATGTGATTGCTTTGAACTCTTATAGCTCTTATCCTTAATTCTTTCTATATCTGAATGCATTATATAAAAGTTTATGTTTGCATCATATTATTTCATATATGCATATGTATGTTTTCATTATTTCGGATGTGCTTCCGATACATGCTGAATTTATTCCTTATAATATCCTTTTGTACTCTGTTATTTGTGGGATAATGTGAACTTTTACCAAAAATTGGAAAGGGAGTATGTATAAAACCCATGATACTCTATCGGCCCCTTTTTTACTTTATCCAAACGTTAGGGGATAGAGCTCCCAAACATGGGAGATGTTAGTGTTAGGAACGAGTCGGCACTAAGAGGGGGGGGGGTGTGAATTAATGCAACAGAAAGATTACGTCGGTTTAAAAAATCTTCGTTCGATTAAAATCGTTTTCGATAAAATTCATTTCGGAGAGACATTAACTTTGAAATCATATTCATAAGTGTAATGAAAGTAAAGTAAGTAGTTTGCAATGAAGGTAAATAGCAACAATAGAAATGCAAACCAAGTTTTTAGAGTGGTTCGGTTGCCATGACCTACATCCATTTCGCTGATTCCTCTTCCGTCGAGACCATCGACATCCACTAATGATCTTCCTTTAATAGGCGAAGATTAACCTCCTTCTTACAACTCTATTCTCCTTTTGTAGGCTCAAGAGAGAACCTTTACATCCCTTTTTTACAAAGCTTCCCTCACACTCTCCTTTATAATAGTCTCTAAACTTTAGGAGGAATGACTCTATACTTTACAAGGGTTTTCAACTCTAGAAACATAGAGTTTTTGTTCACTTTTCTTGCTTCTCCATGCTGGAATAGCTAGGTATTTATATACCCTAAATGGCTTCAAAAATAGAGCCAAAATTTAAATCCCTGAAATTTTAAGGTACAGGCGGTACCACCACCTGTAATCAAACACTGGGTAGTACCACTGCCCAGTGTAGTGGTACCACCACCTGACATAGTCTCCGAGACTGTGCCACGACGGTTTCACTTGTTTAGTCACTGTTTGGTCCTTTCTCTTGGCCCAACATAACCCAAACTTAGCCCAGTTGTCTCCTAATTGGGTTGATCCAATTCTAATCTCAATTATATGCTAACTATGAATTTTAAGACATTTAATAAGCTAAACAAAGTCTGTAAGTCTAGGTTTCTTCCGGCGAGCTTCCGACGAGCTTCCGGCGATCTTTTGACGAACTTCCGATGATCTCTCGGTAATATTCTAACGGACTCCCGGCAAGCTCCTGGACTTCATGTTGATCTTCTTGGCGAGTTTCGATAAGTTTCTTTGGCAAGCTCTTGGACTTCTCGATCAATTACAATAAAACTTCTGATGAACGTCCGGACTTCCGATGAACTCTCGAACTCCCAACGAAATTACGTTCTTAACTCTAGGACTTCATTTTGCTTTATACCTTTCTATCGTAGTTAATTTTGCACACATAAAACACATTTCGATCTAGACAATTATTACTAAGCATGAATCATATTGTCCGGCATGTCATTGGTCTATTGACATTTCGTTCGATTCTTCAGCGCATCGTCCTCTCTTGCAACCTATTGCCCAATCGGCCAGTTGACCTCTGTAACTCTGATATCCTTAGTCCAATATCCGTTCTTCTTGGCCCGATGCTCGAAACTATGGCCCAAAGCCTTCTATCGATACATGACTGATCCTCCGACTCGACGTCTAATCTTTTGACATGTTTTCCTCTAGTCGAATATGATTCTTCCTGCTTTAATTGTCTCATCCTGATCGAATCTTCCTACGTCACTCAAAACGTAGATTAAATCATAAATACTATCAATTGGTTTCATCATCAAAATTTGAGATTCAACAATCTCCCCCTTTTTTATGATGACAACCAATTGATGATGGAGTTAACCTTAACTCCCCATATCAATATGTCATATTGATAGAACCCTAAATTCAAGATGAATTCAAGTCATTGCAAATTTTATCATGAATATTTGCAACATATCATCATGTATAACATGATCATACTTATCCCCCTTTGTCATCAACAAAAAGGAGAAATTCCAACTATCTAGTATTTGAGATATAAGTTCAAATCATTGCATAAAAAATATAATATTAAATTTTATCATCATACAATTTGTAAACTAGAAAATTTAGCAAGTGTTACATCACAGTTTTGGATATGCAAGGTAGTAAGATAGCAAGTTTACAACATACAAGCTAGCAAAAATTTCGAAAGCAAATGCAAGATAGCTTTCTTGTTGAAGTGTGTAAGCTAGTGATTCTTGCTTCCTATTGCAATGTGCAAGTTGCAAGTTTTGCTTCTTTTGATTGGCAAGATAGTGATGTTCAAGAGAGCAAGCTCTTTCTTCTCTTTTGAGAAGTGTCATTTTTGCTTTCTTTGCAAAGTGCAAGCTAGCAAAATTTTACATTATTTTACAACATTCAAGCTAGCAATTTGGCAAGTGTTACTTCTTTTTGAAGTATGAAGGCTAGCAAGTTTTTGAAAAATAATATAAGATAACAAGCTAGTAAGATACAATGTTTTACATGAAGCAAGCTACATGAAGTACGTTTGCATCTTCTCTTTAGATGTGCAAGCAAGCAAGCAAGTTTTTGCATCTTCTTGACTTGTGCAACAAGCTAGCTATCTCCCCCTTTGTATTATCAAAAAGAAGGGAAGAATACAATTTTGTATCTCTTTTTTCTTTTATAATAATTTTTAAATCATGACAAAGAATGAATAATCAAAGTTATGAATGTCAAAATAATTTTTCATCATGAATATTTTATCATTGCATATGTCATTATCATAAGTTGAAATATTGCATGCATAATATCAAATCATCATTCATAATTACATTAATGTTTAAATCATTATTTCAATATGTTTGTGCATTATTATAGTTTCAATTTACAACATGCACAATTTTAAAACTTTACGTACCATCCTTACTTTATGCATGATGCTAAAAATAAATCAATCATCAAATCATATATGATACTTATAAGCTAGCAAATTTATATCATTTTAGAGCATCAAAATAGTATCATGAGTATTTCATACATTCATATCATCAATGTTTCAATCATTATTTCAATCATCAAAAATAAAAGATCAAGTCTAAAATTCGAGAAATCAAGAGAAACCATGATCCATTTTAACAAATCTCCTCTTAAATAATTAACGAAAAGAACTCTTAGGAGATCATGATATAGATAAAATTCATTAATCTTGTAAGAGAACAAGACCTCAATTCATGCATATAAAATATTATGATTCACATAGAAAATCTCTTCTTTAGTAAAATACTAAGAAAAATCATAGGAGTACAAAGAAGAGATCTTGATTAAAAAAAATATCTCAAGTAATTCTAATAAACCAAGATCATGATTTTGATAAAACTTATTCAAATTCAGATCGTCAAAATTATCAACATCTTTTCAAGAAAATTCATTGAAGACGATGTAAATAGAGTCTCGTGAGAACTCGATTTATGCATAATGTCTCAATTTTTCATGAATGTCATAAGACATGATTTATTTCAACAAATCTTTTCTTTCATAAGTGGATAAAAGAAACATAGGAGATCTTGATTCGTGCATAAGAAATCTTAAGTTATAAATTTCGAAAAACCAAGATAAAGCTCATTTAAATTCAAATCATCAAATCAAGATCATTTTCAAGAGATTATATAAGATGGATTTATCACTAAGAATCACTTGTTGAAAAATCAAAAAGTTTTAGAGGTATATTCAAGAAAAATATGCATTCCCTCTTTTTATTTTAATCTAAGTGATTTGATTTCATACAAGCATGTCTTCGTCTTTTTATGCCAAACAAAAATATACATCAACATTTAAAGCCGAAAAAGAACTTTCATAACGGTAAAGATCGATAATCCATAAATCACCCAAAAATCATTATTATTTCAAATCATCATGCATAATTTCGAAAGATAAACTCATTAAGTAGGATATCACATCATTACTTCAAATCAAACATGATTTCATGAATCATAGATCATCCTCAATCAAAATTAAGATACAATATGATTAATCAATATAATACACATTAATGCTTCTTACAAATATACATAGGATTATCATTAGATTTAAGTCTAACATATTTGTTCATTTATCATAAAACATGCAATTTTCATAATCATTTTCAAAATTACTAGAAAAATAAGCATGGTCCTAATTTTTTAGCATTTTCATTGTATTATTAAACAGTAATTTTCAAGAAAAATAATTTTTCTAAACTAAAATAACTAATGAAAAATATTATGTAATTTCGAAATAAGACAAAGGGGTTTTCGTTACCTCATTGTAGAAAGCCGTTAAGGTGTAGTTTGCCATCTCGCCTTTGTTGATTTTCTTCTTGTCTTCGGATGAGCTCAATTCGTCCAAAATCGTCATCTTCTTCTTTTTAAGTTCATTTTTAATTTTCGATTCTTGTTTTAAAAATTTCATGAGGAGTTCGAGTTCACCATTACTTGAGCTTATGCTCGAGTGGTCTTCAATTATTCTAAGTCTAAAATCTTTCATATTCTTTGGAAGGTGATTCTCAAATTCTTTAAGTGCATTGCACATCATTTCATAGGTTATCAAAGACCCTATAAATTCTTCAATTGGTAAATTATTTAATTTTTTATTATTGAATAGCCATTACTTTTGAATCCCAACTCTTATTAAGAGAACGTAAAATCTTGTTTATAAGTTCAAAATCCGAAAAACTTCTACCAAATGCTTTTAAACCATTGACAACATCCGTAAAACGGGTATACATGTCAATAACGGTTTCACTTGGCTTCATTTGAAAAAGTTTAAAATCATACATTAAAAAGTTAGATTTTTGAATCTTTAACTTTGCTAGTGCCTTCATGTGTGATTTCGAGAGCATGTCATATATCGAAAGCCATTTCGCAAGTAGAAACCCGATTAAATCCAGTTTTTTCTAAAGCACAAAATAGAGCGTTCATAGCTCTAGCATTTAAGGAAAAAGTCTTCTTCTCCAAATCATTCCAATGGTTCATTGGAAGAGAAGACCTTTGAAAACCGCTTTCGATAATATTCTATAAGTCCAAATTCAAAGAAAGCAAGAAAACTCTCATTCGAGTTTTCCAATATGTGTAGTTCGTCCCATTGAATAAGGGAGGACGAATGAGAGAGTGACTCTCTTGAAAACCGAAAAGAGTCATTTCTCTTAGGTGTTAAACCAAATGAGAAATCACGAGGCTCTGATATCAACTATTAGAAATAAGTTGGCACAAAGAGAAGGGGGTGAATTAGTGAAGCGGAAAGATTATGTCGGTTTAAAAAATCTTCGTTCGATTAAAATCGATTTCGACGAAATTCATTTCGGAGAGATATTAACTTAAAAATTATATTCATAAGCATAATGGAAATAAAGCAAGTAAGTAGTTTGTAGTGAAGGTAAATAGCAAGAATAGAAATGCAAACTAAGTTTTTATAGTGTTTCAATCGCCATGACCTACATCCACTCCACTGATTCTCATTCCGTCGGGGCCACCGACATCCACTAATGATCTTCTTTTAATAGGTAAAGATCAATCTCCTTCTTACAACTCTATTCTCCTATTGCAAGCTCAGGAGAGAACCTTTATACCCCTTTTTTACAAAGCTTCCCTCACACTCTCCCTTAGAATGATCTCTAAACTTTAGGAGGAGGGACTCTGTACTTTACAAGGGTTTTCAACTCTAGAAACATAGAGATTTTATTCACTTTTCTTGCTTCTCCATGTAGGAATAGCTAGGGTATTTATAGACCCCAAATGGCTTCAAAAATAGAGCCAAAATTTAAATCCCCGAAATTTTAGGGTATGGGCGGTACCACCGCCTACGGTCTGACACTGGGTGGTACCACCACCCAATCTGGTGATACCATCACTTAGAAGACTATGTCTGAGCAGTACCACTACCTAACACAATCTCGGAGACTGTACCACGACGATTTCACTTATTTGGTCACTATTTGGACCTTTCTCTTGGCCCAACACAACCCAAACTTGGCCCAACTATCTCCTAATTGGGTTGGCCCAATTATAATCCCAATTATGTGCTAAATATGAATTTTAAGATATTTAGTAAGCTAAACAAAGTCCGTAAGTCTAGGTTTCTTCCAGCGAGCTTCCGGCGATCTTCCGGCGAACTTCCGACGATCTCTCGGCAATGTTCCAGCGGACTCCCAACAATCTCCTGGACTTCACATCGATCTTCTTGGCGAGATCCAATGAGCTTCTTTGGTAAGCTCCTGAACTTCTCGATCAGTTCCGGTAGAACTTCCGACGAACGTCCGAACTTCCGACGAACTCTCAAACTCCCAACGAAATCGCGTTCTTGACTCTAGGACTTCATTTTACTTTATGCCTTTCTATCATAGTTAATCTTGCACACATAAAACATATTTTGATCTAGACAATTATTACTAAGCATGAATCATATTGTCTGGCATGTCATTAGTCCATTGACGCTTCGTTAGATTCTTCGGTGCATCGTCCTCTCTTGTAGCCTATTGCCCAATCGACCAGTTGACCTCCGCAACTCCGATATCCTTGGTGCAATATCCACTCTTCTTAGCCCAATGCCCGAAACCATGGCCCAAAGCCTTCTATCGATACGTCGACCGATCCTCCGGCTCGACGTCTAATCTTCTGACATGTTTTCCTCCAGCCCAACATGATTCTTCCTGCTTTAATTATTTTATCCTAATTGAAGCTTCCTACATCACTCAAAACATAAATTAAATCATAAATACTATCGATTGGTTTCATCATCAAAATTTGAGATTCAACAGTTAGGATCCTAAAGGCACTAAGAGGGGGGGGTGAATTAGTCTTTCAAAATAAAGTTTCGATTTGAAAAATTTTGATCAAAAAATACATATCGAAAATGCGTTTAACTTAGAATATGAGTAAGGGTAGTGAGTAACTAAATCAGTTAGTAATAGCAAGGAAAAGCATGAAGAGAAATGCAGACCAAATTTATAGTGGTTCGGTTATCCCAACCTACGTCCACTCCCGATTCCTCTTCCCTCAAGGCCATCAACTTTCACTATTGATCTTCTTTTCAATGAGTAAAGATCAACTACCCTTGTTACAACTCTTTCTCTTTTTCACGAGAGAACCTTCACACCTCTCTTTTATAAGAAAATCTCACAACTCCCCTAGAATGACCTTTAAATTTAAAGAGGAAGAGACTTAATACTTTTCAAGATAGTTTACACACTTCAAATCATAAAGTTTTCATACTTTCACTAAGCAAGCATGAGTGGGGTATTTATAGACTCCAAATGGCTTAAAAAATCAAGTCAAAAATTTAAATCCCCGAGTTTTGAGGTACTATCGGTACTACCACCTATGCCAAGTGGTACTACCATCGTACAGAGCCTGGGAACTTGGGCTCTTGTGGTACTACCACCTGACAAAGCTTAGAAACATGGGCTTTGGCGGTATCACTGCTTGCTTGGGCGAGACTACCGTCGGGATTTCTGAAAAAGTATAAACTATGCTTTCCAGCTCTCAAGCGGTAACACTACTTGGGCCTGGCAGTACCACCACCCTGCCTAACTCCAAGTCACTGAATTAGCCTTCTAACAAGCCTAATTAGACCCTAGTTCAGGCCTAATGGGCTCTTAATTAAGTTAACATGGTTACACCCCAAAACTAATTCAATTAGACTCTAAAAGATTTTAATCAAGACTTAACAACTCTAATTATAATTATGAAGCCTTCAACATATTATCCGGCATTTCATCTATTCATCTGGCACTTCATCCGAATCTCTGACGTATCATCCTTTCCTTTGGTGTATTACCTGATCCATCAATATATTGACCTCTCGTAACATCTAATTTTCTTGGCGCAATACTTGATCCTTCCAGCCCGATATCCAATCTCTAACATGATGCTCTTCGGCCCAACATTTGATTCTTCTGCTTCAACGATTTGTTTTTTAATGGTTCAAGTCCATGATCGAAGTTTCGCCTGCATCACTTATCTCAAACATTTATTAGTCCATAAACTCATTAATTGATTTCATTATCAAAATCTGAGATTCAATAGGAGACCTATGTTTGATGGTCATCCAGAAATGGATGGACCATATTATGTTATGATCCCATTTCACCCTCTATGTTTTTGATATGATATCCAAAGTATTGTTTATGAGTTTTTATGTATATTTTGGATAAAAATAAAATAAATACAATATCAAATATGATATTTGAGCTTGTGTTTCTTATTTATTGATTGATATGCTCCAAAATATTTCATACGCTATTGATATGCTCTGAAATATTTTTTATGTCATTGATGAGTGCCTAAATATTTTTTACTCAAATGATATGCTCCAAAATTACTCTTTACTCCATTGTTATGAATAAAACATATTTCGAATAAAATGATATTTGTGATTCTATATATATAATGAATGATATATATGAGTTTTTATATCTCTACCTTACGATTTTGATACCAAAGTTGTTTGAACTACCATCTCTCATCGTAGATATGTTAGTCACTTATTGAGTTTTATAGCTTATCCCATTACTATATAAATTTTATAAGTTAGTTCGTCATGAAAATGTTTGAGTTGAGCTGTGTTATTATTGTATAAGTACAATTTAGTTTTATGACAATATAAACTTGTGGCAAATGATTGATTTTATGGTTGTATAGATTCTCGTATCGATGAATTTATAAGCATGGCTAATGTTTGGTTGAGTTGATTTAAAGTTTTATGAATTATTGACGTGGTGTATGATTATAAATTGTTGATATGAATAATGCTTGAATGTTTTTTATTATCCTCAAATGTTAGAACGTAAGGATACTAATTTAAATCTTAAATTTATATTATAGTTAAATTATAATATTCTTGATTTAAGATTAGTTGTTTACTATAGTATTCAATTTACAGATAAATAAATGTGTGTAACTAGTGATCACAGCTTTTGAATAAAGGGATAGATAGGCCACACTGTCCATGGGTGCTTTTAAGTTTATAGATTTCTGAAAATTTTAAAGATGCAGAGATTGTTTTCCTCGTTTTAATTTGAAATTAAAAAAATAAAATTGCTGTTACAAAACATAGTAGAGAAGGAAATAATTATTGAGCATATTAAAAAGCACTCTCAAAGTTCCTATATAGAAGCGGCTTATGGTCAAGTAATTTAAAGCCCTACTTCAGAGAGTATAATTCAAACTGCTAAGCTAATAATATTCTGAAATAACCTGAAGACAAGGGAGCCGTCACCGGAAGCTCGAGGAGAATTATGATGGGATCAGACTCAAGGACCTGGTCAACGTCTTTCAGTCCAATATGTTCCTTGGATAGCCAACCGTGTCTGGTAAAGGGAACTCTTGTGCTGATTGTTTAGCAAATTTTATTCATATAGTCAATCACAGTGGGATGATAGAAGCACCATAATTTTATCAGATAACGTCACCCTCTCAAGAAGCCACCATCTTGAATGTTTAGCCTGTACGAAGCTTCTGCAAGAAAAAAATATTTGTCCAGCCACAAATTCGGAAGATCTGACCACCTCATGAAACTACATCCGATATTTACATGGGATGTAATACCTGTTTTCATTGACAGAGCTTTTGCCAACAGAAATAATCTAGTGGCAGCTTGGAGCTACGATATTTCCAGTATTCCTTGCATCCAGCAGTAGCTATAGCTGAAATCAGAATTTTCTAAAAGACCATTCTTTGTGACTGCAAATTTCTGTTATCTATTTGCATCTGTACTATTTCGTATTGTGCCTGGACAGAATTTTCATATAAGATCCTATTATCTGTTTCCTACAACAACATCCATTACCAGTCTTTACAAATGAATCTCCACTTACTTTCCCTGGAGATATAGCTTTACTCCAAAGTAATCTCGTCTAGCAAATCTTTTGCTTCCATCAAAAGTGACCCATAAATAATCTTAACCTGAAAGCGTACTTCCATTTACATCTTGGTAAATGAGGCCAACTGAAACAACTTTATTGTGCACAATCCAAGAATACCAGCCCCTTATAATATTACTTTACCCAGCGAATGGAAGAACAAAAGATATAGCATCGGTGTTGACTAAATCATTGTATATTCCCCATGTGAAATATGTACAGAGATAGTCGTCAACGTGGAAAATGTGACCAAACAATACAAAGCAAGCACTAGTAAGTTGAAACTACATCCACAGGTTGGCAGTCTCACTTGACCAGTTGATTTGTGCCATTCTTCTAAGAAGACCTTAAAATTGAGTAGTAGTCACAAGACAAGACCAATGGCTGAATGCGGTTTAACCAAAACTTAGTTTTAATACAATAGCATCAATTTACCACTTATGATAGTAGGTACAAACTCATTGAATCTTAGGTCAAAGCTTTTTTTATCTCCAGTCACAAGCTGGTCAAATGCCAACAATATTTCAGCACAAAACTGTCCAATGTCAATGCACCACCAGCATGCTGTTGGCATGCACTTATGCTTCGAACTTTCAAGGTTTCACTAGCCTGTAGGACTCCTATATAAACCATGATCCGAACCTAGTACCCCAATTAACACAACAAAAGAAACACTGTTTAACTAGGATCCACTTTGACTATCACTACTACTTTGATTGTATAATCATTCATAATACACGAATTAGCCACTGAAAAATGTCCATGAATTTTTGTCAAATAACCCCTTTAATGTCATCTAACAATACCAGGACACGAATTAGTAACTTGGATATATTTAACCTTTGATTGCAATACCTGAAATGCTCAAGACCAAGTTCCTGTAATCAACTCACCAATTCTTGAAAATAAACCAAACACACCATCCACCTACCTCCAGTGCAAGATTAAACAGGGAATCACACTTTACATACTGTTAATTGTCTCCAAGCAATTCTGTGCATCATAAAGCAAATCTTGACCATAGATCTAAATATCAACCCAATGCTGGCAAGTCATTGGATCAGCGGTACATCGGGGACTAGACCAATATTACTCAGCTTAGTATCATTAATAAATTAATAAAAATAAATTGATTTGTATGACTATTGATAACATATTAATAAAAAAGAATTCATGCTTTTAAATCACCTTGGTGAACTTTGAACCCAGAAAGACAGTATCGGGCAAATGTTGAGAAAACAAACGCTCATCTGGTGCGGCATACAAGAAAGGTACTGTAAGGATCCTATATCTCATGCAGGAACAGGGTTGCAGCTTCTCAAAAACAAAAACATTTCAGAAGGTCAGACAAAATATTTACTAGTGCGCATCTCAAGTATATCCAGAGTAAAAAAAATTTAAAATAATGAACCTAATAAATTTAAGAAAAGCCTCAGATGTAGAAAGCAATCAGATTTTTTTTATTGCTTCAAAAAAAAAAAGGGTTCCACAAGGCAAGCATATGGCAAGAGTCTTTAGAAAATCAATAAGATAGCACCTTTCTAACAAATGCCAAATGCATAGTGCACCTCTAATAAATAGTCATATTAAACATTCATAGGATAATCTAATAAATTCACACACGTTAATGCCTCACTAGCCAACCCTCATTATCAATATGTCTAGATTAAATTCCAAAAGTGACTGTATTGCTCTATGAAGGAACAGCCCATCATTCTAGGCATTAATCTCAACAGCTAATATTATGAACAACATCAGCAGCAGCCATGATACCCTTTGTCAAGAATTAATATCAGCACCTCCAACCTTTTAAATATTTTCAATACCAATTCTCATGCAACCTCATTCATATGATGTTAGTAGTTCTCATGATATAACATGCCATTGCTGGATTTTTTAGGATACTAGTTCTTCCATGAAACAGAAGCATGCCACTTAGAAGTTATGAGTCAAATGTTCTTCAATGGTTGATACCAAGGTTCGTAATTTCGTATCATATCGGCATATCGAGCTTTGCTCGATACAGTATGATACCAGTGTACCGAGCAATATGATACACTCATAGCGTACCACTCGGTACGTATATGTGTATACATATATATATATATATACAAATATATATATATATACAAATATATATATATATATAATAAAAAAAGGAGGCGTACGTTGTCTCGACGATGTCGCCTCCTTTTCTTCTCCTCGTCATGTCAAATGAGGAGAAGAAAGCGATCTCCTTATCTACGGTGTTCGGCGAAGACATCGAAGGCCACAGTACGAGCAGTATCATTCGGTATTGTGATCCTTGGTTGATACACACTCTAGCTTTACCTGAGATACCTACAACATTTCACTAACTAATTTTCCAGACCAATTTCTTGTACAAACTGATTCATTGCATGTAATAATTCCATGCACTTAGACATTCAGTTTCTCAATTAACAGTTCATATGTTCATGACACAACAACATGTCCTTTAAGAACTAATAATCAGATACTTTTCAATAGTCAATGATTTTCTTGAAAACCTGAAAGAGCCTTGTTTGGTCATAAAATTGTATGTATTTTTTAGGGAGGATTTGTATCTTTAATAGCATAAATAAATCTTTCCCTCATGATTTGTCATTAATTTTCCATCATTCAGCATCAGATTAGATATGTGAGCAACGGTAGTCATCGTCCAAATCTTGATCGCACTGATAGTGATCATCCAAACTTAATCAGCTGAATCAGATCATGTCATGGTTCTTGTGATAATTCACCTCCACATGTTCTCTGGTTGAACCTATTTCAACTAGCTGCACAACTTGCACATTTTTTTTGGAGTGGATCGGGGAAGAACAATTAGAAACAGAAAAAGAGTTGATGTACAACAGCATTCATCAAAATTCCAATGCGTGTAGAGTCAATCATCAAGATATCATAAATTATTTTTCAAAATCATTTATACCACATATTAAAGAATACTACCAAGATTTAAAATACCAGTCAGTGCAGTGTGTACCGGTTGGTATTTTATCAGTCCAACAGAGTACCAGTCTCGAATCATATGGTCCAACACTAGTCAATATTGTATTTTTGTTGGTTTTTCTGACAATACCAAACAATACAAGTCAGTATACCATCCAGTACACTAGAACCATACTGGTGTGGTAGATTATCAAAATTGGTACCAGACTGAGATTTAAAACCTTGAATCCTACCGTATATCAAATAATTAAAGCATTTATTATTAGAAATAAAAGCAGACTGGACAACATCTAATAATGTCTACATAGTGAAATGGCTCCTCTTATGAATTTATGAAAGAAAACTCCAAGAGATGGAGCAATTTATACAGCACAAATATTGTCAGATTTATCACAAGGATGTGATGGTGTATATCTGACATGATTTGATGCAACTAGGTTTAGATTAGGTGTAGTTTAATTTTCATCTACACAAGACCTGATTTATAATAGATTTAAGATAAGTTTTCTATCATCTAAACTCTTATGATATCATCTATAGAGATAGTTTAGGGGTACACAAAGGATACATCATATGTTTCTATCCACTAGTCCAAAATACTTTGATGAAAAAAAATCTTACATATACTCAATTTTGTCAAAAAATCAGGGTTGACTACGTGATAAAAAGGACCCTTGATCAGTAATGATTATAGTGCAGCAGAAGTTATGGGAACTGTTAGGAGATTAAAAAATGTGACATGCCTGATATTATAAAACTAAAAAAAAGAAAACACTGCTTTCACTTCTCTTCTTTTTCCACTTTAATCTTTATCTTCCTTATCACTCTTCTATAACCAGTTTTTCCTTCATCTTTACCTGTGGAAACTACTCCAGCATTAATTTAGCAACATGATCAATAAGTCACTTGTTTTCTTCACTGCTAATAGCATGAACTTACAACAATAGTGTGAAATTAAAATGCAATTGATCTTGGACTGCAATAAGTTCACAGGATATGCTTAAAAGCTAAAACAATAGTATGGAAATCAAACAATTCATGCATCTGAACATGGAGAACATCCAGTTCAATATCTCTTTCCAACAGAATTACATGGCACTTTAAGATGTGCACATAACAAGTAACTCAAATTTGCTGGTAACCTAAACAAATTTAAATTAAAAATCAAGAGTTGACTTCAGATTTTAATTAATTTTGCACACAAATTACAACTCAAATTGTTAAGATCTAGTGTGGTGTATAAAATCTACAAATACATGCCCCTAATCAAACCTACATAAAATCTTGTGGCAATTAAACAAGAAATTCCATGAACAAAGCTCATATCTTTCATGTTCCAGGAATCATATAGTAGTAGAATAAAGTCATGACAAAAAGAAAAGGTAAGAAAGTTGATTTAGTTCTTATCCGATATTATTGTCAGTAAACAGGCACATGTATCATCACTCAGTTATGAACTGGCACAACAGATCCCTTTGACATGCTTCTTCAGGAACAATGTGTTTTCAGTTTCCATATAGACACACAAGTTCCCTATAACATTATTTCAGTGACTATTTAGTTACCAATTCAGTGAACAGTTGGTAATAATACAAGGAGACTAATGTAAACTTGTTGCTGCCCAATGCCTGTTTCAGTAAAAAACTAAGCACAAAAAAGTACAAGAATCATACCATTCATTTAAATTTTGCTGCCGTGATTACAAGAATCCATTGGTCTAAGAGATAATATCACAACAAATTAAGGTGCCTACTTTTCACCGAACACATGTTTCATTGTAGATGGACAAGACAAGAAGGAACAACTCCTTGTATAACTTTGCTTTTTTCACCCCAAAACTCAATCATTTCCATAGAATAGAAAGGGATGATATTGCAAAATAAGTTGGCGTAGCTTACATCAAATAAATGTTCAGGTAGGGAATGAGCTTTAACCGAATGAAGAATCCATTCCACCCATTTATCTTCTTGATCCCAAAATTTAGCAGATTAGGTAAAAAATTGTGTAACAGAGAAGGAGATCCTACCTAACAACCACTTCATTCCAAAACAACTTTAGCACCTATCTCCTTCATCTTCTCCACGATCTTCTCCGCATCCTCCTTGGGCACCCCCTTCTTCAGTACGGCTGGGGCCTTTTCCACGAGCTCCTTGGCCTCCTTCAGCCCCAGGTCCGTAAAGGTCCTCACTTCCTTGATGATCTTGATCTTGGCGGCCGCGTCGAAGCTCTCCAGCTTCAGATCGAACGCCGTCTTCTCCTCCTTCTCCTCAGGCGCCGCACCGGCGGCACCGGCGGGTCCAGGGAAGCCGGCGGCGGCACCCATGCCGGGGGTCATGATGGCCATGACCGGCATCTGCTCGACGCCCAGCCGGGTCCGGAGGGCCTCCGTGAGATCGGCGACCTCGAGGAGGGAAAGGCGGGAGATCTCGTCGACGATGGCGGAGACCCGCTCGGTGGGCTGGTGGGGGGCCGATGCGGTAGAGAGGTGGGCAGAAGCGACCGGACGGAGACATGGCGGACGGAGGGAGGGAGGCCATGCGCTCGAGAAAGCGGGGCGGAGGAGAGAGTGGGATCGCCTCATGAGAGAGAGAGAGAGAGAGAGAGAGAGAGAGAAACGGGCAAGGAGAGAAAAGAAGAGAAACGTGTCTCAAAGCGCCAAAGGTTGGGGTTTTGGGAATCTCAGTAACGCCGCTTCAATGCAGCACAAGGAGACGGAGCGTTAAGATGGACACGAATATTACGATATTAATAAGTTCTAAATCAAAAAATAAAACAAACTATTTTATTTTATATCATTGGAATTATTTTTAGATAATTTACCAAAAAGATCTAGTTTTTACCCGATGCACCCCGTATTTAGTTTTTACTGGGTACTGTTGATCAAAATATTCTCATTAAATCGTATAAATTATTTTTTATTATGTTTGACTTGATTTTTTAGAACTGAATTATTTTTTAAAAAATGAATCGGATCAAAATGATTTAACTAAACATTAACTATTTAATTTAATTTAAATAAACCTGGATTATCTATGAATTTTTTAAATTACCATCTTTACTTTGTCTCCTACGACTTTCGCCTTCTCATTTTCACTCTTGGTTTTCTCCTCTTCTCTCCTCATCCTCCTCCGCCGATTTCACATTTGCCTTCTCCTCTCTTTCTCCCTTATCCACCTTCATCACTTCCTCCTCCTTAAGAATGTCAACAGTGGGATAGAAAATGCTTCTATCATGTTTGTTCTCATCTCAACCCTCATCTCCATCACATTCCCTATTTAAATATAACAGGGGCCAGTAAACTACGAATTCTCCATATCCTATTTAATTATAACAGGGGCCAGTAACCTTCGTCAAAAAGACAAAAGAATATAAAGGAATATCGTATTTATCGTTTGCAGCTATCGATCGCCCAAAAAAAATATCATTTATCTATTAACGGAGAGAAGAGGAAGATTGATAAAGATAAATTCAAAATAACTGTCACGATACTGCCTATGATTAAGGATTAGGTGAGGAGTTGCTATTATTAAATAAGAAGATATTTCATTTAATTCAAGTGAACCAAATTATTATTAATTAAATCATAACCGATTTAATCAAGGTTTACTCAATCTAATTTGAATAACAAAAAACTAGCTCTTAATGAGTTGGAGGTACAAGAATTTGTTTGTCTCATATTTATGTGGGTAATATAAAATGTTTCTCATCCTCATCCCCATGAAAGGCATGTCCCCATGGGTACCAATACTTGTCTCATCCTTCTCATATTTTAGCTAAAATAACTGTTACATATTAAAAATATATTTAAAATATATTTTAAAATATATTAATTTTATAAATATATTTTATATTAAAAATATTAAAAATATATTCACGTAACATATTAAAAATATATTATTTTTTATAAAATATTTTATTTTAAAAATTAATCATTAGAAATTTATTTAAAAAGTAAAAAATTAATACTAAATATATTAGCATCTCATCTTAGTAATTCCAAAAATATTTAGGTAGGTTTAGTAAAAATTCAAAGAGTTACACTTGATCATAGATTTAACCCAAAAATATTATATTTCAAAAATTAAATGTCCTAAATTCATGAAAAAATAAAAAATAATACTAAACATGTTATTATCTTACCTTAATAGTTCTGAAGAAGTTTGAATAGATTTGATAAAAATTTAATAAATTATAATCGATCACCCATTCCCAAAAATATCATGTTTAAAAATTTATTCACTTTAAAATCATAAATATATATATATATATATATATATATATATATACTAAATATTTTAGAATCATACATCGATACTTCTCAAGAAATTTTAATTGATGTGATAAAAAATTCTTAATTATATTCGAGTTACACTCATGTTATACTTGGGTGACACTCATTCAAAAATTTAACAAACTTCAACTCAATTCATTGTGACCTGACTTGATTTAAAATGAGTCTAAATTGGATTAAACCATCTTATGAATTTCAAAGGTATTATTGAGATTTTTAAAAAATATATCTCCCGGTAAAAGGTGTCATACGATAAAAATATAATGCTATAGGTTTTTAAAAATTGATAACTGTTTCTACTGCACTAAAATAATATTTTAGGTATAAAAATTTATGTCCTTAATATAATATTCTAGCCATCAAATTTTATGCCGAATGTTCGATGATTACTTGAGAAAATACCATCTTTTTTTGTTTTGGCATGTGGTATCCCTTTTCAAAATTCTCAAACAATCACTTCCTATTTTTAATTTTTAATGTTCTAAAAACTCCTTTTAAGAAATCATTTTTTCTCACCCAAATTTAAAATTTTTTATAATATTTTATGTTAGTTATATATGTTGTACGTGAGTGATGACACCTGTGATATGATCTGACGATCTCTCTGCTTATTATTATTAGTATTTTATCACATATTACATGGATGTTGTTAGGAATGAGTCACACTAGGGGGTGAATTAGTGCAGTGGATAAAAACGTCGTCGGTTCAAAAATCTTTCGTTCGTTGAAATCGATTTTGGAAAGAAGTTAACTTGAAATACGTTTGGAAGGGTGTACAGCAAAAGTAATCAGGAAGTAAAGCGGTTTTCAATAAAGATAAACAGCAAAACAGAAATGTAAACAATTTTATAGTGGTTCAGTCATCGTAACCTACATCCACTCCACCGATATCTCTTCCGTCGAGGCCAGTGACATCCACTAATGGTATTCCTTCAATAGACGAAGACCAATCACCTCTTTACAACTCTATTCTCTTTTTGCAGGCTCGGGAGAAAACCTTTATACCCCCACTTACTCTTCTCTTAAACTACACTAACACTTAGAGCTTTTGAGAGAAGTTCTCACAAGATTACAATAGCGTTTTTCTACTTTTTTGCTCTCAATTCTTGTGTTTGTTAACCAAGGATGAGATGGGTATTTATAGGCCTCAAGTTGATTCAAACTTAGAACCTAAAAGAGTCTCATCCTAGATTTCCTGGGTCCTAGCAGTACCACCGCCTGTGTTGGGCGGTACCATCACCTACAATACTGATACTAGATGGTACCACCGCCCAGTTTGGTGGTACCACCGTTTGGAAGACTATGTCTAGGCGATACCACCGCCTGACACAGTCTCGGAGACTGTGCCACGATAGTGCCACCTGTTGGGTCACTATTTAGGCCTTTTACTTGACCCAACCCAAACTTGGGCCCAATTGACTCTTAATTGAGTTGGCCCAATTCCAACTTAATTATATGCTAAATATGAATTTTTAGACATTTATTAAGCTAAATAAGTCCGTAAGTCTAGGTTTCTTCCAGCGAGCTTTCGACGATCTTCCGGTGAACTTCCGACGATCTCTCGGTAATGTTCTAGCAGACTTCTGGCAAGCACCTAGACTTCACAATAATCTTCTTGGCAAGTTTTGATGAGCTTCTTTGGCAAGCTCATGGACTTCTCGGTCAATTCTAATAGAACTTCTGACGAACGTCCGGACTTCCGACGAACTCTCGAACTCCCAACGAAATCTCGTTCTTGACTCAGGGACTTCATTTTAATTTATATCTTGATCTTTATCATAGTTAATCCTGCACACTTAAAATCTTCTTCGATCTATATAATTATTACAAAGCTTGAATCAATTGTTTTCTGGTATATCATTAGTTCATCGATACTTCGTCCAATTCTTCGGTGCATTGTCCTCTCTTGCGGCCTATTGCCTTATCGGTTCGTTGACCTCCATAACTCCAATTTCCTTTGTGTAATTTCTGCTCTTCTTGGCCCGATATCCAAACTCATGGCTCGAAGCTTTCTGTTGATACATCGATTGATCCTTCGACTTGACGTCCAACCTTCTGACATGTTTTTCTCCGGCCCAACATGATTATTCGTGTTTTAATTGTCTCTCTCTGATCGAAGCTTCTTGCATTACTCAAAACGTAGATTAAATCATAAATATTCTCAATTTATTTTATCATCAAAATATGAGATTCAATAATCTCCTCCTTTTTTTATGATGACGTAGTTTCTCCTATCAATATGTCATATTGATAGAATCTTGAATTCAAGTCAAGGCAATGAAAATTTATAACATATCATCATAAAATCATGCATAAAATTAACATACTTCTCCCCCTTTGTCATAAAAAAAAAGGAGAAGTACAACTATTAAGTGCTAGAGATATGTAATTTTAAATCATTACATTATAAACATAATATCAAGTTTTATCATCATGCAAGCTAGTAATTTTCTTTCTTCTCTTTTAAGAAGTGTAAGCTAGCAATTTTGCTTCCTTATAAGTTTTTCTCCTTGTAATTTATAAGCTAGCAAATTTTTGCTTCTTTTACAACGTGCAAGTTCTGTATCTTGAGCTAGTAATTTTTCTCCCTCTTTGTTATTGTCAAAATGAAGGGAAAAATATAATATTATAATTATTTCCACTTTATATCAATTTTTAAATCATGATAAAGTTAAAGAATCAATCCTTTTTCAATATGTTTGTATATTATTATAATTTTAAATTAAAATATACATAATTTTAAAACCTTACATTTCATTCTTACTTCATGCATGATGCCAAAAATAAATCAATCATCACTATAGGTATATCATACATGATACTCAAGTATTCATGATATTTCATTAAATCAATATTTTTAAGCATTTATCAGTTCATGATTGTTTGTACCAAACATTCATTATTTATTTTCTCCCCCTTTGTTATATGTAAAAAGAGGAGAATATCATAAAGGTGTAAATATTCAAGTCATCACATAGAAGATATCAAGAAAAAATTAGTGATGAGATATACTTCATGAATTCAAGGAATTAAACATAAAAATCATATCATGAAAGATAAAATATCAAAGATCATGAAGGATTAAGCCATGATACTAAATGACATGATTTATCTTGGTAAATCTCCCTTTTAGTAAATAACAAAAAGAAACATGAGAGTTCAAAAACAAGATCTTTATTCATAGAAAAATCTTATGTATCAAATATCAAGAAATTAAGATGATGATTAAAAAAAAATCATAAGTTATAATCAAAAGAAAAATCATCATTCATTTTCAATTTGTCAAATCAACATTATTTGGGTATGCATTATACCAAAACATGGTTTTAAGTCTTCAACATATAACATGCATAATTTCAAACCATTATCAAGGTCATAGTTTATTTACGTAAATCTCTTCTTTAGTAATTGGTATGAAGAAATCATCAAAGATAGAAAATATTTTAATTCTCATAGAAGATAGCTCAAGTAGAGAAATCAAAGAAAGTTAATGATTCGATTGAAAAATTCAAATTCAAATCATCAAAAGCACTTTTCAAAAAATTCAATGAAAGCAACATAAATAGATTCACACAAGAACTTGATTAATGCATAATGTCTCAATTAAAAAAAGTTATAATTTCAAAAAATTCATGATTCATCTACAAAATTCTCCTCTTTAGTAAATGACAAGAAGAAGCAAAGGAGATCAAATGCAAGATCTTGATTTACAAAAAAATCTCAAGTATCAAATATTGAGAAATCAAGATTATGAATTAGATTATTTTCCTCTTCAGTAAATGACAAAGAGAAACATAAAAGATGAGATCATGATTCATAAAAGATTTCATGTTATAAGTCTTGAGAAATTATGATTTCGATAAAACTCATTCAAAGTCATCAAATCATTTTCATAGTCCACGAGATTCACAAAAGCATAATATATATATATTCATTAATCTTTTATCGAAAAATCAATAAGATAGAGATGGAAAATGTATTCCTTTTTTATGTATTTCATTTGAAGTTGTTTGTTTCATACAAGCATGTCTTTGTTTTTTATGCCAAATAAAAACATGCATCAATATTTAGAATCGAAAAATGAATTTCATCATAAAAACCATCAAGTCCAAAAAAGTATAACATATTAAACATAAGGCTTCTTCAAACAAGATATTTGATTTATCATTTTAATTCCAATGATAACATATTTTTCTTTTTATGTGTTTCGTTTTATGTGATTGATTTCATATAAGTATGCTTAAATTTTTCATATGAAAACCATCCATCATGTTTAAAACAGAAAAGCAATAGAAAATCATCGTGCATAATTAAATCATTAAATTATCAAATATGATTTCATTAAACATAAAGTATTTAATTTTAACATTTTGTTCCTTTATCATAAAACATACAATTATCATGATAAATATAAATATATATATATATATATATATATATATATATATATATAACTAATCATTAAAAGCACTAAATAATTTCATGGTAAGGAAAAAGATATTCGATTGAGTCGCTTACCTTATTGACGAAAACCATCAAAGCATAGTTCGCCACCTTGCCCTCGTTGGTTTGCTACTCGTCTTCGGATGAGCTCGTTTCATCCCAAGCCACATTGAATGTTTTCTTCTTCTTTTTAGTTTCTTCTTTTTAGGTTGATTTTTGTTCTTTGATTCTTGTTTTAAGAGCTTTTTTAGCTTTATTGTGAGAAGTTCAAGTTTATCATCACTTGAGCTTTCGGTCGAGTGAGTGGTCTTCTTTTGTTCTAAGTGCAAAATTCTTCTTATTCTTTGGAAGGTTGTTATCAAGTTTATCATATTTAACATATGTCATAAAACTCATTTCATAGGTCATTAAAGACCCGATAAATTTTTCAAGAGCAAGGTTGTTTAGGTCTTTAGCCTCTTATATTACCGTTACTTTTGAATCTCAATTTTTAGAAAGATATCATAAAATTTTGTTCATAAGTTTAAGGTTCAAAAAATATTTACCAAGAGCTTTTAGACTATTAACGACATCCATAAAATGAGTGTACATGTCTCCAATAGTCTCGCTTGGTTCTATTCGAAATAACTTAAAATCATGCATCAAAATATTAACTTTAGAATCTCTAAGTGCTAAATATCGAAAGCCATTTCATAAGTAGAAACTCAATTGAATTCATTTTTGTCTAAGGCGCAAAATAGAGCGTTCATAGCTCTAGCATTCAAAGAAAAAGTTTTCTTCTCCAAATCATTCCTATTGTTCATATTGGAAGAGAAGACTTTTGAAATTTATTTTCGATAATATTCCATAAATCGAGATTCAACGAAAGTAAGAAAACTCTTATCCAAGTTTTTTAGTAAGTGTAGTCTATCCTATTGAACATAGGAGGACAAATGTGAGAGTGACCCTCTTGAAAGCCGAAAAGAGTCATTTCTCTTAGGTGTTAAACTAAATAAGAAATAATGAGGCTCTAATACCAACTTTTAGGAACGAGTCAATACTAAGGGGAGGGGGGGGAGGGGTGAATTAGTGTAGTGGATAAAAACATCATCAGTTCAAAAATCTTTTGTTCATTGAAACTGATTTCAGAAAGATGTTAACTTGAAATATGTTCGAAAGGGTATGCAGCAAAAGTAATGAGGAAGTAAAGTGGTTTGCAATAAAGATAAATAGCAAAACAGAAATGTAAACTATTTTATAGTGGTTCGATCGTCGTGACCTATATCCACTCCACCGATTCGTCTTCCGTTGAGGCCACCAGCATCCACTAATGATCTTCCTGTTGGGAAATCATAGGGGGCGACATCATATGCGCAGCGGGAGAACAAGAAAACAAAAATCCCCGATTCCCAAAAAGATGTTCATCGTCGTGCGAAGATTGGTGCGCAAAATCCGCAAAAACACAAAACTGCGTATAGAGATTGTGTTACCTAGGGAGATCGTATATCCCTGTTTCCTTGCAGATCCTTAGGAGAGGGTGAAGGAGGTCAAGCGTCCTCCTCTCTAGCGGTGATCCACACAGCAGGGTTGCGACGACGCTCCTCAAAACTCCAGGCCTACTCTGAGGTGGAGAGGGAGAGGAGAATAGGAAGGGCAAGCAAAGACTCTAGCCTATGAGGCTGTGAATCCCTCCTATTTATAGAGATCCCGTGTCAAAACCCTAATGGGTCCTTTCCCTAGTGGGTATTGGATCTGCATCCAATAAGACAAGGGCTCCGTCGGATATCTCATATCCGAACCTCTACTCATCGCAATGCCTACCATATGTGTGTGACCCTCTAGGCCCAATATCGAGCTGGCCGTGAGTCATACCTGTCAGAACTCCTTCTAACTCAGTGAATTATTATCTCTGTAATAATTCACTTGACTCATCGACTACGGAAGTACTAGGCCACTACGCCGTAGTCCCCAGACGATACAGGGGAATCCAATCCATTGGACCTGTCTGTCCTCAGTTACCATATACCTATAGTCCCTCATCCATCTAATATCCCAGAGACCGTATATCGAGCATGGTGCTGTCAGACCCATACGGTTTCTACTCGAGTCTCGCTCTAATCGGATTCTCCCGGAGAACTCTTTCTCTCTCAACCCGAATGACCCTGGCCAGGGATTTGTCTGAGCAAGAACACATGGGATATTCCTCTCATGATACCGAGAGTGGATGATCCTCTATCGACACTCAATAGCCCTCGTAAGGTCGACTACCACTCCCAATAACCAGCTGTACTAGATCTGGGAACAGCCAAACCTATAAGTCTGGTATCAAAGAGTGGAGCACTCATACAGGACATCCTTGGTGTCTCAAGTCTAAGAACCAGATACACCACTAGGACTACGGAATCGTTGTCTGACAATAAGGCATCATCAACCATCCAGCATTCCGTAAGCGGATCAATCAGTGAACTCATTCTCCAATGAGCACCTGTACTGTATCCCTAGTGTCCCTACACGAGCAGCTATGAGACCAGCTGCATCCATCATATGGACGGGTATACAGCACACCAGTCTATCCGGTTATCACGATGTCCCTCTCGAGTAACCTATGACCGGGATTATTTAGGATATGTGTTTAAAGGTGAATCGATCTCATTATCGTGATCTCATCACGATCCGATTCCCATTGCACAAATCCAAGGACATCACAATATATATGCATTTATGCAATAGTTATAAAGTGATATACGCCAAAATATAATAAGCAAAACGATTCTGTATCAAGTCACACGTGCCATCACTCACGTGATTGGCTTGCTGGGCACCTATGACTAGCACTTCCTTCAATAAGCAAAGACCAACCACCTATTTACAACTCTATTTTCCTTTTGCAAGCTCAGGAGAGAGCCTTTACACCCCTATTTACTCCTCTCTTAAACTACACTAACACTTATAGCTTTTGAGAGAAGTTCTCATAAGATTACATCGTTTTTCTACTTTTTTGCTCTCAATTCTTATGTTTGTTAACCGGGGATGAGAGAGATATTTATAGACCTCAAGTAGATTCAAACTTGGAGCCTAAAAGAGTCTCATCCCGGGTTTTTCAGGTCCTGATGGTATCACCATCTATAGCACTGACATTAGACCGTACCACCGCCCAGTCTGACGGTACCATTACCTAGAAGACTCTTTGGGTGGTACCACTACCTAGACTGGTGGTACCACCGCCTGACACTGCCACCGGGTGGTACCACCGCCTGACATAGTCTCAAAGATTGTGCTATGACGGTGTCACTTGTTGGGTTACTATTTGGGCATTTCACTTGGCCCAACACAACCCAAACTTGGGCTCAATTGACCCCTAATTGAGTTGGCCCAATTTCAACATAATTATATAATAACTATAAATTTTAAGACATTTACTAAGCTAAATAAGTTCGTAAGTCTATGTTTCTTCTAGCGAGCTTTCGATGATCTTCCGGCGAACTTATGACGATTTCTTGGCAATGTTCCGGTGGACTTCCGGCAAGCTCCTGGACTTCACAACGATCTTCTTGGTGAGTTCCAATGAGTTTCTTTGGCAAGCTTCTGGACTTCTCGGTCAATTCCGATAGACCTTTTGATGAACGTCCAAACATCTAACGAACTCTCGAACTCCCAATGAAATCTCATTCTTAACTCCGGGACTTCATTTTGCTTTATGCCTTGATCGCAATCATAGTTAATCCTACACACTTAAAACATACTTTGATCTAGACAATTATTATAAAGCTTGAATCAACTATTGTCCAGCATGTCATTGGTTTATCAACACTTTGTCCAATTCTTTGATGCATCATTCTCTCTTACGGCCTATTGCTCAATTGGCCAGCTGATCTCCGCAACTCTGATTTCCTTAGCATAATTTTTACTCTTGTTGGCCCGATGCCTGAACTCATGGCCCGAAGCCTTCTATCGATATGTCGACCGATCCTTCGGCTCGACGTCCAAACTTCTGAGATGTTTTTCTCTGGCACAATATGATTTTTCTTGCTTTAATTGTCTCTCCCTAATCGAAGCTTCTTGTGTTACTCAAAACGCAGATTAAATTATAAACACTCTTAATTGGTTTCATCATCAAAATCCAAGATTCAACAAATGTATATTATGATATCCTTGGATCTATGCAATGAGAATTAGATCATGATAAGATCATAATAATGAGACTAATTCACCTTTAAACATATATCCTAAATTATCCCAATCATAGGTTACTCGAGAAGGACATTGAAATAACCAGCTAGACCGATGCGCTGTATACTTGTCCATATGATGGAGGTGATTAATCTTATAGTCGCTCATGTAGGGATACTAAAGGTATAGTGAATGTGCTCATTAGAGAACGAGTTCACTGATTGATCCGCTTATGAAATATTGGATGATTAATGATACTTGACGTTAGACAACGATTCTGTAGTCTTAGTTATATGTTTGGTCCATTCTTTAATGTCGGACTTACATTTTTGAAAGTTTTATATATGGTTCAACCAGTTCTCGGGAATGACTGCTAACCTTACAAAGATAATTGAGTGTCAATAGAGGATCATTCACTCTCGATATCGCGAGAGGAATATTTCATATGTGCTCGCTCAGACAAAATCCCTACCCAAGGTCGTTCGGATTAAGAGAGAAGAAGTTCTCTAAGAGAATCCAATTGGAGCAAAACTCAGATAGGATTCCGTATGAGCCTGACATTACTATGTCTAATATACAGTCTTTGAGATATTAGATGGATGAGGGACTATAGATACATGGTAACTATAGATAGATAGGTCTGATGGATTAGATCCCATTGTACCATTTGAAGACTATGACGTAATGGCCTAGTACGTCCATAGTTGATGAGTCGAGTAAATTATTTTGGATATAATAATTCATTATATCAAAAGGAGTTATGATAGGATCAACTCACGGCCAGCTCGGTATCGGGCCTCGAGGGTTATACACATATGGTGGATGTTGTGACGAGTAGAAGTGCAAATATGAGATATTCACACAACCCTAGTTTGGATCATATGGATAAGATCCAATAAGGATAGGATCCATTAAGGGTTAAGTTGCTAGCACCTCTATAAATAAGAGAAACCTTATGGTTCATAGGTTAGAACTTTTAGTGGTCACTCCTCTTATCTCTTCAACCTCCTCTCCTCCTCCTTGACTTTGGATAGCCTTACAATGCGTGTGGAGAGAGAGATCCCACAAAGATACGAGGAGCGTCGTCACTACGTTCGCTGTGTGGATCACCGCTAGAGAGGAGTACGTGAGTTCTTCATCCATTCCATCAGATTTGAAAATTTCGGGGATATATGATCTCCCCAAGTAACATTACTAACATGATATGTGTAGTTTTTCGATTTTGTAATTTTCTTGTGTATCAATTGTCGCACAACGACCAAATACTTAACTTAAAAAAATCTGATTTTGATTTTGTTTTTCACGATGTTGACCCATGATTTCCCAACATTTTGTGGGTTAATCTTTATCCGTAAAAACCTAAATAGTATTTTAAAAACACATTATAGTATTTAAAATATTATATAATATTTTTAAATACTATATAGTGTTTTATTTTAAAATACTATATAGTGTTTTTAAATCAAAGACACCATATGATGTAAAATAAATATATTATATAGTATTTTATGAATAAAAATAACCCATAATATATTGTAAACAGTTGACGTGAAAATTTTTTGAATTTGGATGAGAAAACATTATGAATAGCTTTTGGGAGGTATTTTTAAAATTTTAGAAATAGGTGGTGGTCTAAAAATTTTGAAAAGGGATACTATCCGAGAAAAACCCCAAAAAAATATTTTTACATGGACAATCGCCCAAGAATATTTGGATCCCTTAAATTTATTGTTTTCTCATGTTAAAATTATTATTTAATTATTAAAAATCTGTAGATAATATTTTTATTAAAAAATAAACATTATAGTTAAAGTTTATTATTAAAAATTACGTGTTGTTCAATATTTATTGATCTCAACAAGTAAGATATTAAAGCATATTAGTGCATTGGCAAAGCTTTATTAATGTTATTTAGTTATTTGTCTTCAATAAATATTTTTAATTTGTAATTTATTTTATTTCTTGCAGCTATTGTAATATCCTCACATAATTTCTTTCTGCACCAAAAATTTTCAAAATCTAGTAAAACAAAACAAATTTATGAGGTATTTACTAATAATGTCCAGATATCTTCTGTAATTGCCAATGTCATGATCACTGACGCATCTACGTAGATGACATATTTTGATAAGTTATACACTTAATATAACAGAACTATTAAGTATCAGTAACAAGAAAAACACAAGTACTAAACTGACCCAAACTTTTAATATGGTGAATACTCTTCAGCAATCAGGGCTCAATACATAGATCCTAATTAGTCAACAAAGATCAAAACTTGGTATAATCTATCACGTCAATATAAATCATACCGAAAAAAATCACCCAACTAAAATATTATTTGGAGTATATCTTTAGATATGGAACGTCTTCTTTAACTCTTTGAGACGCTGACGTACCTTCGAGCTCATATAAACTTGAGCAAGAAGTCTTGTCATATTAAGTTTCCCATAAAGTATTATAGATCAAAATTACTTGGATTACTATTTCAATTCGCGAGAGGCTTACCTCAAGCCAAATCATTCGAGGAGCTAACTCGACATTTTTATGCTCGACTCCTATCAAGGGGCAACGGTCGAGATTCCAAGTTACACTGATGGTTGCTTGAGACGATAAGATTGTGAAAAGAAGGGCATGCCAGATGAATTTTGAAAAATCAAATTGATAGCCAAATTTGACAGACATATTTATATAGAGTATGTTATATTTGTAGGAATATTTTGGAGGAAAAAATAAAGTGGAAGAATTTGTTAAATACAAAAGTGGCAACAATATTCATTCATTTTATTAATCCTTGTGAAAAATCAGATAGACATATATGCGGAGCAAATATTTTCATATTCATTTTTATAAATTAAAAATTATAACATATGTATGCCTGCAAATCTAAAACTATTTGCGGGCTTACTATTTCTTAACAATTAACGCAAACTGTAATTGATATTAATACTCTTTAGAATATATAAAGGGTATATTAAGCATTATATATATATATATATATATATATATATATATATATATTCTTAAGTATCATAGTATTTACTTTAATTCTTTATATAGATGTCAAGGAAAGGAGTGTGCAAGGGATATTTATGATGCAGAACATTATGTTTTTTGTATATATCTTCGTCATCGGTCTTATCCTTTGTACACAAATCCACACCCACACCCACACCCACACACACCGCGTCGGAGAAGAGCTTCTGCCATGAGCGTCTGCTTCTTCTCCACCATCCCTCACCGGGTCACCTCCACCACCGCGGCCTCATCTTTTTCCCGACCGCTTCACTGCCAAACCTACCCTTCCTTCCACCACTGTGGCTTCGGCCACCATTTCCGATACCACGTACCTCCCATAAAGTTCTTATCGACCCCATGGATGAGCCGAGCCCGCCTAATCGGAGTCCTCAAGGAATCCAGCGAGGTGGAGACTGATGATCGCCAGAGAGCTCCAGCATCAGATCAAGAAGAACTGGAAGAAGCCGCCGATGGGGTCGTTGCCAACGGCGTCGTGGCGGAGACGAGCAAGGAAGGGTCGGATTTGGTTCGAAAGGTTCCCGTCAGGAGCAAGAGAAAGATTGATGAGGAGGAGGACGGGTACGATAGGTACACCCTGCGTAACGGGAGGGAGGTGTGTATTCAATCCTCCTTTTACTTGTTGTTCTCGTTGGTGTTTGAATTCCGAAGAATTTGTTTGATCTTATGATACATTGGGAGAGCGTAAGTCTTACTGATTATCAAAGAAATCATTTGGGCTGTTCTATTAATTCACATAGTGCTTGCGACGCCCCTTATCTGTGTAGTTCAATACTCGGTCATGCACATCACAGTACCTTGTTCCTGTATTTGTTCATCTCCCATTTGTTCCTTTTTAGTTGGGTTATTTATCACCCGATGCAACTGAGATGCCCAAGAAATCCTATTACTAGGTCGTTTTCAGGATTTGACTTTAGGTCGTGCACATTCAAATGTAAAATCCACAGAAAATTTATATGTATACAAATGACTGGTTTCTTCATTTTTCTGCGAGGAAAGACTTCTAGTCTCTAAACTGATACGCTTGATATTGTTTATAAAGTGAATTAACAAAATGGAGAAGTTAGAATGGAATTTAGGCTTCGAGAGTTACATATTTGGGCAACATATAATTAGAATTTGAAGTTCACATCTCAAATAAGCATACCTCCACCTGTCGGACTAGAATCAATGGGTCGATATCTTTCAAACTTATGAGTTCTTCAAAATTTTAATTTATATGTTGCAAAGTTTGTAAAAGGCTGTAATTAATACCAATGATGGCCGTGCCATCCTAAATGGTATGAAATGGCAGTACGGACCAGTCCGGGCGTGGACCGATATGCAGACCGACCCGTTTCGAGTGGTCCATCCCATTCTATTGACATAATAAGTGAACCGTTGGTGTCTCTGCATCTTGTTGAAGGATTTACCTGGAAGAAAAGACTAATGGAAAATCATTTTTCATGTTTTCTGGAGCCAACCTGTGGATTTACTTGTAGGAGTGTGGATGCTGTTTGCATGATACACAGCATTTTTGTTTTCTGTTATATGTTTCCTTTAGAATTCACAGGAGCTTGCAAGCAGCATTTCTTTGTTGCTTACATTACAGCAAGTATCTATTATAGTCATAACAACCATGTTTGAGCATTTGGTAATTTAGAATATTGATGAGTTCTAAAGATTTATTGATACATTTAATTGTTTCTTGCATTGCATATTTAGGCTTCCGGGTGAAACAAATGGATATACATGTGGTAATTAGAATGTTTATGAATTCTGAATATTTAATAAGACATTTTATTTTTTCTTGCATTACACATTTCGGCTCACCAGTGAAATGAATGGAACTGATAAATCCACAGAAAGGAGTACTATCATGAGTGGATCATTCACTAATGAATTAACTTCAACAATAAACATGCATATCATTAAGCTACAGGAGGAAGCCGAAACTAAGGTTCTAGTATTTATACATATTTATAACTTGATGGTTTTCTACTTGTCATCTAATCTCATTCTTTTTTAGTCTTCCCTGATTTGAAAATTTTGTACATGGCTTTAATAATTGTTGTCTCTGTGTTGAGGTAGCATGTGTATTCTGATGCTTAGTAGAAATTGTGCTTGTGCTATGCAAAGCATCCATTTTATCTCAAGGAAGAATATACAAGAAAAATATGAGATGTCCTTGGTTATTCAGCACTATAGGCCTGAATGAATGTCATGCTGTTCATACTGTTAGGCCTATGGTTGCGATTTTTTGGAGGAGCTTTATGAAAATGAGAATATATATGTGCACTCATATATGTTTGTTTATATATTTAAGACAAACACAGTGGTCAGTGTAGAGCAAAAATATGAACCCACAGGAGTGAAGTGGCGGACACTTTCCATAAGAAAGTGCATTTTTTTCTTTTTGGAATAAAATGAATAACAAGACAGAACAGACTCCATAACATGGTTCTAGCTCTGTCAGCTGGAAGTTGGCTTCTTGTCAAAAAAACATCAAGAACTTAACACTGAATTAAGTCTTGCTATGTAAATGAAATAGCTAGTCAGGACCAGTTGACTAGGGCTGGGTCATGATGTTTATCTGGTGTACCTAATTAAGTTTGTTTGGCATGATTGCTACTTATTGTAATATAAATTATAAACCCTCCTATCAGGAGCATCTGATAAAGTTTCTTGCCTAATTGCAGTCTGATATTTAACTTTCTTATTTTTTGTTATTTTAAATCTGAGAAATTATCATCTTAAGATTGTAGGTGTTTCAAGAAAAAGCGTACCTTGTTGGAGTTGAATGTAAAGGTAATGAAGATAACACATTCGGTATCGAGGAATCACTTCAAGAACTTGCACAATTAGCTGATACTGCTGGACTTTCAGTTGTTGGCTCTACTTATCAAAAGTAAGTTCCCTTCTCTAACCTTACATGAGAAAAAGGAAACTTAGCTGCAATTGTTTCTGTTTAAAATGTACAGCTAACTAGTTTCCTCACTTCTGATCCAGTCTCACACAATGTGTCATATATAGCTAATTGTACACCTTTGTGTATTTGTCTCCCTTTGAGATTCATAAAATGATTCTTGTATGTCTCCACAGCAACAGTTTGTGAAAACACGACTAGCCACAGCCATCTGCTTTCTAAAAACTTTGTTTTAAGGAATTTCTGAGTGGTTATTTCAAGCACTTTGATTCATGGTTACTTTCCATCTGGTCAATTTAATATTAGATTTTTTTGGTGTTCTTTAATTATTAACAATGCTTTGAACCTGGGGCTGAGTCAGGGAAATTAAAACAAAAAGGCAGAACCTTAAGAAGGTCTAAACGGATTATTAAATGTTAACTTTTTTGTGGTGTTAATGTTCTCTCTGGGTAATGATTTTCTATCATGTTCTAGAAGGATTAGTGGCCAGATGACACTTCCATTATTAACTTCTTCCCTTGTGTCTTCTACTTTTTCTTTAGTGCAGTTGCTAATGCATCCAAAATTCAAAGATCTCTGGATTCTCCTCCACTTTGGTCATTGCAAATTATTACTTTTTGTATGAATATTTTAAAGGGCCAGCTTTAACACCATGGTAAAGTTTCTACTTTGCTTTCTGGTGTAGAGTATTCGAGTAATAGCCTCTTTTACTTATAGGGCCAATGCTGCCTGCATGAAGTCTCCCCAGACACTGAGTTGGCAGGTGCCTCGTTTTGGCTGCCCTTTTTTTTGTGTTTCTGAATTGCAGCAAGAGACAGTACAGTGCTATTTAATCTTTTGTGCAGTGGCTGTCCTTTTTATGTATGGGTATCTCGAATCTGGCAATAGATATCATTCAACACTTTTTCTTTTTCTCTCTGTTTGTTATGATGTATAGTCTAATGCATTCTTCTGCTATTTGCCTCAGCTATATAAAACGATAAGATATGGTCTCTTGGTAAATGAACTTTCTTGGTTTTTAGCTCCTATGATGTATGCTGTCTAGTTTTGACTTTCAGTTGTATTGCTTTGGTACTTCTGCTGTAATACTTAAGATTTACTTATGCACACTGATCCCAAGCTTTTGGTTAGGCTTGCTAATCCAAATCCGAGGACATATATTGGCTCTGGCAAGGTTGCTGAAATCAAGAGTGCAATTCATGCCCTTGATGTTGAAACTGTAATTTTTGATGATGAGCTGTCAGCAGGGTAAGATTCTCATATATTTACTGTCGCAAGGAAAATATGCATTTTAATCAGTTTAAAGCACAAACACATATCCATAATTCTGAAAGTAAAAACATGTATTCTGTTTATGTCATTCCAATATGATTAAAAATGCAAGACTATTAAAAGCTTCTATGTTAATCTCCATCAACTGAGTTTGGTAGCACGTGAGTATATTTGCACAAAGGTACATGCATAGCTGAGTCATGACGACAGCTATATCTCATAAAATATTATTGTCTATGATCATTTAATAGGAAGCTAGTTGCTTAATTTCATGATCTTCCATTGTGTATGAAGAAAATTGCATTCTTGTCCCTTTGACTTTCTATGTGGTTTTAACTGCTGTTCTTTGATTTTTCACATACTTTCTAATAGGGAACTATATCTTGGATACCAACTACTCTCCGGTGATATCGCGATATGTTGGTATGGTGACGTACTATGACATGCCACCAATAAATATATAAAAGAGTTGATGTGCTGGTATGCTTTGGCCAGATATTGCATATTTGAAAACAATTGCACTAGTTTAATATGGTCAATTTGGTGAGCACACCATGGTACTGAAATTCATGCTTTGCAATTAACAAAACTTGACAGAAAGCAAGTTGAAAGTCATGAAGTAATTCTTCTAAATTAAAAAATAATGCTTGGTGGAAGTAAAATTGCTGAAGTTATGTATCTATTTGATGACAATTATCACCAAGTTATAATAAAATAAGTTTTCTTGATCCTGAGAAAAGGATAATAGACAATTTTAGGATTAAAAATTGATAAAAGTAAGAAAAAAATTATAAGAAAATGTAAACATAATTAAAACATATAAACAATTGACTGATTTGGAATTAAAACAAAACTATTATAAATAACAGAAAAATTGAAAAGTGAATAATTATATTTAGTAAGAAAAGTTGAATAAGAACTACTTAAATTATTAAAAATTTAGAGAAGAGTTACAAATTTGTGAAAATTGAATTTCTATAGTTTTTTCATAAGAAAATTTCATAGGTTTGCTGAAAATGTCACTATGCCTCAGTTTTGATGACATGCTTTGCAGAGTGGGAACAATTCAAATTCTTTATTGCAATTGATATTCTTAATTAAAATAAATATTATAATAGGTAAAGGGAATGCAGAATATGTGTCAAATGGGAAAATATGTTCTTTTCATGGCATTTAATTATTTTGGAATGTCCTCTTTAAGAAGTGCAAATAAATATATATTAAAGTTGTTTTGATGGTACAATTTTGTTTTTAATATTTTGCCACTAGTTAAATTTTATGAATGTAAATCGGTCTTGAAACTCACCATTTTAGAGGAAGAGAAACTTATAGGTATTAGAAACGATGTGCTAATTTTTTCTTTCAATCCAGTATATCTAAGTTAAAGGTTAATATAAAGACCAATGCTGTCTGATGCTATCTATTAACCTGGTTAAATTTTGTTCAGCATTAAAATTTGCTGATGACGTTTCTTTAATATAAAAGGGGCATTTGGACAAGTTTACAAGTATGACTGATTGTGTAGCGCATGACTAATATAAGAAATAAACACTCCAATGCAGATCTTCAAATAGCAGTTCTTCTTTGCCTTCTTTTGGTTCTTTTCTTTCTCATGTGTGCTTTTATTTCATATCATTCTGTAGACAAGAGTAGTTCCAATGCATTTATTGTTCATAGTAGCTTTAATCCTGGTAACATTTGGAATCTTTACTTCCAGACAGCTGCGCAATTTGGAGAAGGCCCTTGGTGGGGATGTTCGGGTATGTGATCGAACTGCTCTCATTCTTGATATCTTCAACCAAAGGGCTGCAACTCATGAAGCAGCTTTACAGGCAAGTATATCCACTCAGCATTTTGATTATGTTATTTTGGGTCCCATGGGAATCAAAATAATGTACTAAAAATCAAGGTATGCAATACTGTACCGTACCGATATTTCGAGGTTGGCTCGGTACGGTATGGTACCGTGTACCGAGCGGTACGACAGGGCATACCGAGTGATACACCTAATTTAGGTGTAAAACCCTCCGAAAATACATGAAAAAAGAAGAAGTTAGGATAGGGTTTTTAAGTTAGAAATAAATATTATAATTGCATAAGTTTAGCAAAATCAATGTAAATTAGGTAAGAATAGTATCACATATCTTTTTCGGACTTTGAAGAATATCTTGTGTAAGGTTCGTATTTCAGTCCATTACGAATTGTCCTTATATAAATATTGAAATATCTACAGAAAAATCATTTGAATTGTTAGATTATTTTGTTACAATATAAACTCTAAAATTCAAATGAATTAAATAATCACATATGTAGATATACCTGATTGTTGATTCTACCACTAAAATGAATGACGGGTCTTCACGGGTGATGGATCGGGGTCCTTGATCCTATACATCTGCATATCAATATGATATATTTGTTGGATCCAATCATGAAATTGATCCCATGACATAGTGTATTGATACACCGTTTGCTATTGATGCATCAATGTGGTGCTGATCGTCATGAATCATATTCGTCATAAATCGTTATTTTGTAGAGTTTAGGAGAGCACAAATGTGAGAAAAAAAGAGTTTGAGATAGTTTAAGAGAGTGTGAGAATGTAATGGAGTGAAATAGGGGAGAAGAAGGGTTTAAATACTATGAGAAAGGGCTCCAACGGTCAATTTGACTGTTGGAGCACTCTAGCACTGTTACAGTGCGAATCGACTGTTACCGAGCGGTAACGGTCGAAATCGACCGTTACCGAGTTGTGCCGGGCGGTAACGGTCAAAATTTCGACCGTTACCGCCCGATATTACCCCGTATCGTCCGATACGGGGCGCTTTTAAACGTTTCGCCTGGTAGCGGGCGGTCCGCGTACCGGTACGTATTGCCCATACTAGGCGGTACCATTCGAAATTGCATACCTTGCCAAAAATGCATTTATTAGTCATATTTACTGTGGAACATTTGTTCTCATGTTGCTCGTCTCATTTTGAGCCAGGAAACTAAAAGTATATATCTATGTGGATGCGGTCCTAGAGATTGCAATAGTTAGTTCTCATGTAGTTCTTCTAAAGCAAATAATCAATCAGAATAGAAGTTTTATTGAATAGAAGTTGCAAATTATCATAATAGCAGGAAAAAAAAAGGGGCATACTTAGTACACAAGACTCCCATTAATGTGGGGTCTGGAGAGGGTCAATATGCAGTCTTACCTTTAAATATTTAAAAAGACTATTTCTGTGACTCAAGCCCCGGTCTCTCATGTCACAAAGAAGTAACCTTACCATTGTACCAAGGTCCACCCTTATCACAATAGCAGGCAATGATATAGATAATTAAATTCCTTGGATATCAAGAGCAATTTTAAGTTTTTAACACCTCTTTGATTGTTAAAGCATATCTCTTCAATTTAAGTCCTCAATAGTCTTGGAAATTTTGGTTTATCCTTTTTTCTTATAAAATGCTATATTTTGAAGCTTCTCCTCCAATTCTTAGTTTTAATTTTGGTTTAGTGAAGCTATTATGCTTGGGTCTTAATAGCTTGTGATATGCTAAACTCTTCCAAACCTCAATGAGAATTGAATCAAGTGCTACACTTTTATGATTAGGTTGTGGAAACTAGTTAAGATATGGATTAGAAAAATCGAGAAGAAGTTATAAAACAATGGGATTGTTGGACATTGACTCAACAAACATATATGTATTTATTGTAAGGTAATTATTCCCAGCAGCTGGACATATCTTTTTGGTGAAATGACTTGTTCATGAACCTAAAACTGAAGTATCCTAATTGTCTTTTTTCCTTCACATTTATAATTCAAATATCTTCGGTCTTCTATCTTTGGTGTGTGTACGAACAATCCTAAAACAATTACATACACAAAAATCGAATCTCAGATCCTGGATCCATATTGGTCCAGTGGAGTGGCATGGGTCCGGTACATACATGCGTATCGACACATGAACATGGAACAAAAAACCTAGGGTAATATTGTAAAACCCATGTCAACATGAACAAGAATTCCCTATGATTGTGTAGAGATTAGACCCCAATTAATTAAAGGGTAAAAAAATTGCAAGGATTTTAGAAAATGTGTTTTTATTGATGTCCATTTTGCACAGAGGTTGGAAGCTAACTCTTCCTTTCCTTTGTTATTTCCACTTTTCCTGTGCTATGAGTGATCTGTTAAGGATTGCTGACATTAGTCTCAAATCTGTTGTTCCACATGCCTTCTATATATCTTGTAATCTTGAGCCAACCTTTGTAATGTTTGGGCTTCTTTATCATACTTAAGGGATAAAAATCTTATTTTTAGGTTGCTTTAGCGCAAATGGAGTACCAGCTTCCCAGGTTGACAAAAATGTGGACTCATCTTGAACGTCAGGCAGGTGGCAAGGTTAAGGGAATGGGAGAGAAACAAATTGAAGTGGACAAGCGTATCTTGCGTACTCAGGTCAGCTTTTGAGTTTCCTCACCTACATTTTTTTCCTTGTTGCAGAGAGTACTATAAATGTGGTTCAAGCAAGTTATATTGATGGAAGCAGTGCTGCATATAGGATTCTATAAGGTGAATGTGATGGCTTGAAGGGGCTTACAAGGCCATGCAAATATTGTTTTTTAGAATTTCCTGTGCCTTTTATTAGTGGCATGCAAATATTGACTGTCCTTCCTTCCCCCACAAAATCATTGCTATAGATAAAAACACCAATGGAACCTTTTTTTTCTTTTTTCACTTTTAAAGCCCCCTCATTTGTCTAAGTTGACAATATCATACCTATTTTCCATATCTACAAACATTATTTTTAGATTTCTACTAAGGTCTTCCCATTTTTAAGTAATTTTTTTTTCTTGTTATGAACACAAATATTTAGGTCCTATTGTGTCCTCTTTTTTGTTATTATAACTTCTTTTGCTTGGTTAGGACCAAATGTTGTGGTAGAGCAATGCATCCTACTATACTGTAGATTGATGTTAATTTTACACTTTACTAATTCATTTGTGTAAAGATTTATCAATGCAGATTAGTGCTTTGAGAAAAGAGTTAGAGTCTGTTCGGCAACATCGGAAGCAATATCGTAATCGTCGCCTATCAGTACCTGTTCCTGTTGTGTCCCTGGTAAGAACCTATGATTACTGGTGATGCTAAACTTTCTGTAGAAGTAAATTGAAGAAAAGTATTTAGGTTGGTTACACAAATGCTGGGAAAAGTACACTCTTGAATCGCCTGACCGGAGCTGATGTTCTTGCTGAGGATCAGCTTTTTGCTACACTAGATCCAACTACCAGAAGGGTCCAGGTAACATTTTGCAATTTAAGTGGTTAGTTCAAACTTCAAACTATGCTTCTCTAATTGAGTGAAGCTGCAGTTTGCTAGAGTTGAGGAAAACTGAACAAATGTTTACTACTTGAAGCATCTTAAGCAAAAAAAAAAAAAAAAGAGGTGTTTTTTGTAGTCATTGCAGGATTCTCTATAGAACATGTCATCTACCTGTCCAGGTCCACTCTTCAAAACAGAAAATAATGAAATTAATTGAAATAACACTTTCATAATTTCATTTAGATAAGATCCATATTACAAGGTAAATTGCATACTTGTTTTTTCCTTGCATGTCTTGCCTACACCTCGGTTAAAAATATCTTGTTTAATGCTGTTAAATCTTACTTAGGATTTGATACCTACTTCTTTGTGACTCTGCTACATAGACAAATATGGGGGGCATTTCATTAGTTCTTTTCACCATGTATGTTCTGATGTCTTCTGTCTTGCTACCCTCATCTTTGCATCCACCACCTTAACTTCAGTAATCTAACAACTTCTGTGCTTTATTCTCTGCCACCCACCTCCCTGCCACTTCACCACAGGGCATGTTTATCAACTCCCCAGACCACCACCTTTCATTTGCACCTTTGCCATTAAAGATTTACACAAAAACAGTCTAATACTTTCTCATGCTATATAGTACAACAACGATAACAAGCTGTGATGTCCCAACTGTTTGGGGCTGGCTATATGGATCTTGGCTATGTTATATAGTCACACCACAAAATTGAAATGAGAAAAAGAAAGAAAATGTGTCACAAAAGGGAAGGTTTGTCCCAAGGATTATAATTTCGAATAATACCGCCCGTACCGGGCGGTATGTACCAGTCCGTCAGCAGGCCGGTACACGGACCGTTCACTACTGAGCGGTATATATATATATATATATATATAAAATATAAATACGAGGCGATGTCACCTCTTTCTCCCTGTGGGAAAAGGCGACGTCACGTTGCCGAAAAATTCTTTTTTATTTTTATTTATAATATATATATATATATATATATATATATAAAAGAAATTTTTTTACTTATATATATATATTTATATATACCGAACGGTATATCGCTCGGTATACAGTACCGTACCATACCGAGCGAATGTCGAAACTCCGGTACGATACGATATTTCAATCCTTGGTTTGACCACTTTTCTAAGATGCAAAATCACAGATCATGGAGCTAGAACTTCCTGCATTTCTCAAATATTAAAGAAGTGAAAGAAAAGGGATTCACATTAAGGGTAAGTTGTCATTAGTGCATGAGATGAGTGGCTGATATGTGAAAATTTCATCAATGTACCTATGTGATACTTGTTCCCAAGAATACAATAACAAAATCTAAACTAGGGGAATTTGAGACTTTTGAGTAACTATGATTTGATATGATGTATTCTGTAAAAAAAATTCAAGATCTATTGCTTTCCGAAGCAGATAAGATCACCATGGAACTGAGAACCACGTGTATTTATTTGAGCTGTAAAAGTCATTTTATAGTCCAAGAAGAAATTTATGTTTTCCATGTCAGATGTTGACCCAAAGGTAGTACCTTAGATCCTGTATTTTGGGTTTACATTTTGTTGTCCGTATTATTAGAGGAATTGAGGTATGCCTAATTATATAATATAGTTCAAAGGATTTTCTGTTGCATAGGCTTTTAAATTTTGAAAAAAGATCAAATTTCTTCACTAAATAGTCCTAAATATAATGGGAGTGTCAGTTACAGCCACCGGTCTGATTGACCAGCTAACTGACTGTGCTCTGGCCCACTGTTTGGAATTTGTGTTGGGTAAATCCTTGTGATTTATGGGTTGATGAAAAATAGATTCTGGGATCTTTAGGATAATCGTCATTCTACTAAACTACAGGCGTTGATTGCCATGAACTAGGTATGTGATTAGGCCAGACCCACTGGGATATTTATTTGAATTTGTCAAGCCTATGGATCCTCTTGATCCATACCTAGCATTTTGGGTTAAGTGCATGTTGGTTATTGTCATCAGTTATCAAACTAGAATCTAGAGCTCATCAAGTTTTGTTAATAGATCCAAAATGAGTATCCATATTGGGTCAGATTTTGGTTTGGGTTTCAGGTTATAAGGTCCCGTTGACATCACATATTGAATCTCTTCTGACTTGGAAAATTTTCTTTGGCATACAAAAAATTTTGTCCAAGTTAGTGTTAGGAATCTATAGGGACAATTCAGGGTCTAATCCTGGTTTTTACCGATACTTACGAAAATACCATCAAAATAAAAAACCCACCTGTTCTTTATCTTATGCTTAATATAGATACTTATGCATGTAAATTACATTCCTGCATTCAGATCGCTTCATGCAAATGAAACCAAACTAAATACCCCCTGCTACATTTTTGTTTAGTTAAAACATTTAAATATGTAAAGAACATCCTGCAGTTCCTGATGGCTATGAACTTAATATCCACTTACTGTTTGAAATTTTGGGTCTTAAGTTTTAACCTTATCCAAATCGTTGATTGAGGCTATAGTATCAGTCATTTTTATTCTAAATCCCATACGTATTGGTACTTGGTTGCCACTTGAGGTGTAGGGTCTTGTCTTTTAGTGTCCCTATGTCCAAGTTCTGATCCTTATTTAATTGAGCGTTTACTAATTACTACATAAATCCAACTAATATAACAAGTTTATGTGGAGACATGAAATATATAGCTGTATATGTTATTTATTCTATCTAGCATGGTTCATCTTATCGGTTTGTACTAGTGTATTGACCAGCCATCGGTACGTCATGTACTAATATACTGACACATGGTACGATGAGACATATCGATAGACCGGTATCCATTGCTTGTACCGATCTCCTGTTGGATTGATATGTACCATCCACACTAAGCGGTATGCTACGGTACGGTGAACCTTGCTATCTAGTTTATTCTATATATTGAATGTCATGGATCTGATGATAAAAGTTTCAGCTACCATGAGGAGTCCTGTACCAAGCCATGCCGAAAAACTGTGCCACATTGATGCCAGATATTTTAGACTATGGTTAGGCCAACTTTTGACCTATTTCAGCGGCAGCGATTTTTTCTTTTATTCTCCCCAATTGTATTGTGCTCACAGCATATCAAAATTGCATGCCTTTGATATTAGAAATCTACCTCTCACCCTAGTCATGTATATGTTTAATTTCATTAGTTTATAATTCTTTTGCATAGGTTTCTTTACTGCTGCTAATATTGTACAATATTTGCTCTTTTGTTTCAGATGTTGGTAATTGAATGTAAATCAGTCTAGCATTTTCTTTTTTTATGGGAATTTCTAATGGTACATGTTTTGAAATGAACAGATGAAAAATGGAAGCGAGTTCCTCTTGACTGATACTGTGGGTTTCATTCAGAAATTACCTACAATGCTCGTATGTGATTCTATAACTTGTTCCCATTCATTCAACATTTAGTTTTGATATGGAGAGCCTATAAAGAGATGGTATTAATTTCATGTTGCTGCATGACCGCAGCCTAAATCCCATAAGATAAAAACAAAGCTGTAGCCTCGGCATCAAATACTAACTCGAGTCATTCTGGTCCAAGAAAATGTAGCTCAAGGATTTGGTGTCAATAACTCAATACTACTTTGAATTTACTTTAGATTTAATAAGTTTGGAGAAGTTTGATTGCCTTTAGGGGCTAGCTTAGTAACAACTACATAAATTAGTTTATGGCATCGAAGGTTTAGTCCTTGTTGTTTTTCTAACTTCTCCGCACATGACCTATTTGATATGTCTAACTGTGATATGAATTCATGGGATCCAAAAATGTTTAAAAAATAGGATTAATATAGGAAATATATGGCCTTGGAATCAGAAACTTAGTAATTGGTCAGGGTTGGTCAGGTTCTCATTGATGAGAGGGTAAATGACATGGAGGGAGAGGGAGGAAAAGTTTAAATAGAATTGACGTCCTTGGCCAATATGTAAGATCGAGGAGGGTAAGTTAAATTCGATAAGAGGAAAAGAAAAACGATTTTTTTATGAAAGAATATTTTTAAGGAGGCTTAATATGATCTTATCTTAGTTAGTGATTTAAAAGCGCTAGGTGCCAAGGTCCAAAAATGCCCGAGGCGCTAGGCGCTCGCTCGAGCGAAGCAAGGCGCTAAAATATAAAAATATATAATATAATTAATAAATATAATTATCTAAAATTTTAAATTAAAATATGCTATTAAATTAAGAAAATCTATTAACAATATTGAAAATTAGTAATTTCAAATAAACCTAACAATATTAACAGTATATAGTATACTGTTAACAAAAGGAGAAGAAGGAAGTGTAAGGGGGTGCTGAGCCTGCTGACTGAGAAAAGAGGAAGCAGCAGTGGCGAGCGGCGACAGCGGCAGCGACAGTGGCGAGCAGCGGGAGCAGGAGCGACGAGCAGCGGGAGGCACGAGCGGCGACAACTGCAGCGTTTGCGAGTAGCGATAGCGGCGAGCAACGACAGTAGGAGCAGGAGAAGGAGCGGGAGCAGGAGCGGCGAGCAGCGGGAGGCGCGAGCGGCGATAGCGGTAGCATTTGCGAGCAGCAGCGGCAGCATTTGCGAGCAGCGGGATCTAGATCGGGAGCGGCAGCGGCGAGGGTTAGGGTTCGGTTGTCACTTATAGCAGTTTTAGTTGGTTCGATTGAACCAACTAACCATCGGAGATCGAATTAGGATCGAACCAGACCTAAAATCCTGGTTTGGTCGCCTTGGTTAACCCAGGCGCTCGCCCGAAGCGCCCAGCGCCTGGGCTCGGGCGAGCGCCCAGGCGACGCCTATTTGAAGCGCGTCGCTTGGGAGATTAGCGAGGTGCTCGGGCCTCGCCTCGCCTCGCCTCGCCCGAGCGCCTTTTTAAATCGTTGATCTTAGTGATTTAAAAAGCATTAGGCGTCAAAAGGTGTCAAGGTCTAAAAACCCCTAACGCGCTAGGTGCTCGCCCAAGCGAAATGAGATGCTAAAATATAAAAATATATAATATAATTAATAAATATAATTATTTAAATAAAAATATGATATTAAATTAAGAAATTCTAAAGTACAAAGTCATAATGTCACATTAACAAAAAGTCTCAAAATTCAAAACAATAAAATTTTACATCAAAGCCATTCATCATAATCAACATTATCGTCATTTTCAAACAAATCATCTTCATTGAGTTCGTCCTCTTCCTCTTTTCTTTTTCATCAAAATATGTTTCATTCTCTATGTCTTTAACAATAGCAGGAGTCGAGTTTGATGCTGTTGTACTCATTTTTTTCTTCATCATCTGTCTTGTATATGTTTATAATTCTCCAACACTAGAAGCTCTTGCCACATTTCCCTATATTAATCTATCGTCTTCAAATATAAGCTCGTCTTCGGCATCTTGCAAGTTGGCACCCATTTCTCTTACTAACCACTCATTTGAATCATCAATATCTTATAATGAGATTGAATCAATTCTATTTCGTAAATCATGACCAGTTTTCAAAGCTTGATAATACTTTATGTAGACAAGATCGTGTAATCGTTGATGTTCCAACTGATTTCTTCTCTTTGAGTGAATCTATCTTTTCATATAATTTAAAAATATATTAATATATTTATCTAAATAAATAAATTAATTGAAAAAAAAATATTTAGTGATCCTTACATGCTCAAAGACACTCCAGTTTCGTTTATAACCCAAGTACTACATGTCAAATTAAGTATTTTGATAGCAAATTGTTGTAAGTTCGGGGTGGAATTTCCAAATAAACTCCACCATTTAGCTGCAAAATTTATGTTATTATTAGCAATAACATAGTAACATATTATAGTTAAAATTAATTATATCAAATTATTAATACCTAGGGATGTAGTTGTCCTAGATTGAACTGTCATTGGAATTCCAAAAAGACCTTCGGCATTTTTATATAGAGATAATTCACAAATAATCTTATCTTGCACCACAAGGCTTGCAACGTACTGATATAATCCATCTAAAACTTTTGCATCAAACCCAACATATTTAATCTTATAAAAGAATTATAGGTTCAAATAATATCCTACTACATATAAGGGACGATGAAGTTGATAATTTCATCTTTTGTCAATTAATGTAAAAAATCTTATTTTTTTTTTAATTTTCATTAAAAGATATTTTAATCGTCTCCTTTGCTATATCCATAGCCTTATAAACATCTCCTATTGCAGGATTATTTTTATCATCTACCAATTGAAGGACTCGAACAAGAGAGCCCATTACCTTTAATAGATAAACTACATGATTCTAAAGGATGGTATTAAGATGATATCAGTGACCCTCTTGCCTTTTGCTTCTTTTGCCCATTTTCTTGTCACCCATTTCTCAGAGGTAAACATATTTCTCAAGTTATGTTTTTGACGATGCACGCTCTGTATAATATTAAGAATGAAGTAGCAAATCGGGTGACACCATATCTCACCAATTCTTTGTTGCCTGTGCAATCACTATATTGAAAGCCTCAGCATGATTATAGAAATCCAACAACAAAGATTGCCCTTTCTAAAGTTTTCTTAATGTTAGAGATCATTTCAATATCCTCTAATATTAAATCAATACAATATGCCACGTATGGAATCCAATATAAGTGGTCTTTTTATTTCAAGTAATTTACCTAAGACAAAAGATAACAAAAATGATAAGACTTCAGATTTTAACACATTTAATTAAAAATAAAGTAATGAAAAATTAAAAAATTCAAAAGATGAATATTACCAGCTAATATATAGTTGCTTCCAGCGATTTCAATAGGTGCTCGGGCGCTCGCCTAGGCACTCAGGCGAGGCGAGCGCCTAGCCCAGGCGTCGGGCGCTTCGGGTGAGCGCCCGGGTTAAACCAGGCGATAAAACCAATGTTTTACGTTTGGTTCGGTCTCCGGTGCTTCAGTTGGTTCGATTGAACCAACTAAAGCACCAATATCAACCTCCCAACATCCCTCTCGCGACTTCCCCAACCCTAACCCTACTCGCGATTCTGCCGCTAACATTTCCTCTCTACTGTCGCTGCCTCTTTCTACTATCGTTGCCATTGTCGCTGCTTGCCGTTGCTGTCGCTGTTGTCGTTGTCACTATCGCCGCTCCCGCTCCCGCTCCTACTACTACTGCTGCTTCTCTGAGTCAGGAGCCTCAGTCTTACTTACACCGCTACCGCTATCGCTGACGCTGCCACTACCGCTGCTGTCGTTGCTTGCCACTATCGTCGCTCCCACTCTTACTGCCATTGTCGCTACTGATACTCTTTCTTCCTTTACTCACATCGACTCGATAGTATACTATTAACAGTATATTAACTAGGGTCTGCCGTACCGAGCCGTACCGCCCGGTACGGGCGGTACGTACCGGTCTGACAGGTTGTCGGTACGCGGACCGACTGTTACCGGTCCGAGTGCACTGTAGCAGTGCTACAGACTCGGTACACCTGGGTGTACCGCTCGATATACCGTACCGTACTGGTACCGAGCCCAGGTCGAAATACCGGTACGGTACGATATTGCGAACCTTGATATTAACAGTATACGGTTAACTGTATACTAGTAATAATATTTTTTTAATTATTAGATTAATAATATATTATTTTGATTTTAATACTGCTAGTTTTATTTATTTGAAATTATTGTTATTTTTTTGAATTTTAAAATTTTTTTGTTAATGTGATATTGTGATTCTGTAAGATTTTTTAATTTAATATCATATTTTTATTTAAATAATTATATTTATTAATTAATTTATATATTTTTATATTTTAGCGCCTCGGGTATTTTTGTACCTTGGCGCCTTTTGACGCTTAGCGTTTTTTAAATCACTGGTTGCTTCCATTGTCGGTTATGACTTGAACGATATTTTGTTCTCCAATTTCTTCCACGAACTTGTCAAGCAAATCATATATCTTTCTCTAGATTTTACAAAAGATGAAGCATCTATTGACTTCACAAACATAATCCCTAAAGAACAATTAACCATAAAATTAATTATACTCCTGCGACTCCTGTTAGTCCAAGCATCTGACATAATAGAGCAATCATGTGTTGCCCATGATTCTTTATGGCACTTTAGTAAGTCATTTGTATAATTCAACTCTTTTTCAACAATGGAACTCGCATCTCATAATAACTTGGAGGTTTTAATCTTGCACTATATCTTCCAATAGCTTCAATCATCTTCTTAAAATTATCTAAACGAGTTGTACTAAGGGGAAGATCATCCTGATAGAAGAAGCTAGCAATGTGCTGAATTATTCATCCTCTTATTTCTTTAGTACAAGCATCACTTATATTTGTTTGTCTTAATTTTGAGCCTTCTGCTTGCCCTTATTGCTTCTGTGATCCTTGAAACATATATAGATCTATCGGTCCTTTTTTACCCTTCTTAGTACTTATAACTTCTGTTGTGTATTTTTTTCTCACTTGGATTGACACTCATAGAATAATCTTCTTCTTTATCCCTGATATATTCAATATTATCTTCTAGTAAATTCCTGTAAGATTCATTCGTTTGCATCTTCTTTTCATTCATATAACCTAGCAACTCTTCTTTTACCTCAGGTGGACACTTCTTGCAAACTGTTGCATTCTTAATATTTTCTACTAGATGTTGTTTTGCACGAAAAATATCACATTTAGTAGTCTTATCATAGAAGATGCAAGTCACCGCATTAGGATCTTTAAGATCTTTTAGATAATTATACTTCCATGTAGGATCTTTTTTTGTTGTCATTAGAGAATCTATTGAGTTGCTTTGTACACTTGTCATTTATCCTGAAATCCTAATAATAATTTCAAATAAATAAAGATTAGCAGTATTAAAATCAAAATAATATATTAATAATCTAATAAATAAAAAATACTATTACCGGTATACTGTTAGCAGTATACTAAGTACAGTCGATGTGAGAAGACTAAGACCGAAGTTGCTGATTGAGAGCAGTGGCAGCGCCGAGTAGCGACGGTGGTAGCGGCAGTGGAGAGCAGCGACAGTGGAGAGGGGCAGCGACATTAGAGAGGAAATGTCGGCGGTAGAATCACGAGCAGGGTTAGGGTTGGGGAAGTCGTGAGGGAGGCTGATATCGGTGCTTTAGTTGGTTTGATTGAATCAACTAACGCAAATGAGACCGAACTAGACCTAAAACATTGGTTCGGTCACTTGATTTAACTCGGGCAATCACCCGAAGCACCTGGCGCCTGGATTGAAGCGCGTCGCCTGGACATTAAATGAGGCGCTTGGGCCTCGCCTTGCCTAGGGGCACTGCTTGGACATTAAATGAGGCGCTCGGGCCTCGCCTCGCCCAAGCGCCTAGGCGAGTGCCCGAGTGCCTTTTGAAATCACTACTTTGTCTTTATACTAGACCATACATTTAGGGTGCATTTGGGAACAAATTTGAAATGTGCATTGAGGGCCCAATGCACATTTTAAATATGAATTGGTGTTTGGTAATTTTTTTAAAAATCATATTTGGCCTGGATGCTGCATTAAAAATGCTCAAATGCTAATGTGACCTTAAGGTAGTATTAGCATTTCAACATTTACGGGATGCTAATATAATTTTTTAGCGTTTCCTCATCCATTCTTTCAATTTTTATCATCGCCCCTTTTCTCACAAGTTTGAAATTTTATTTATTTATCTTTAAATTATTTTACATTCATTTATATATATATATTATATGGGCTGTACAAAATTTTGTAAGATTATGTACGTTTATTTATTTTATTTATTTATTTACTTATTAATTTAAATGAAAAATATGTATTCATTTTTGAATAAATATTAAAAATGTTTGAAGGGTAAAATTATCATATAATATTCAATAGACTTTTGAAATATAATTTTATCAAACAACACTTATGTCAATGCACATTTAAAATACACTTTTCATCTATTGTTTACGAAACACTCAAATCATTTCACAACTACACATTCACCCAAGCCCCTTTCTCTAAATGCACATTAAAAATGCAAATGTGTTCCCAAATGCAATCTTATTGCCTAGTGCTTTGTCCGATCAGCAGTATTATTTTTTGTTTGATATTGCCTTTTAGAAAAAAATTCTCCTTTCATATATAATTATTGTGTAACCATGCACGCTAGACACTTACAAGACTCGAATCCTTTACTGCTTAATGTGCATATATTATGCAAAGTACGTGGATGTCTTCTTAGAGACATCTGAATATCTGATACTGCCATCTAGTGATAAGAAAACTCAATATAATTAATACATTGCAATTTATTGATATTCAATGACATGTTGAGAACATTAAATTTAAAAGACTCTTTCAATATTGTGTAAATGTCCTTGCACAGGTAGCTGCATTTAGAGCGACACTAGAAGAAATATCTGAGTCATCTCTTTTAGTGCATGTTGTGGACATCAGGTATGAATTCAATATAATATTATGTATTCTGTTTGTACTTCTATCTGGCAGTTTACATATTGATTATTATCTTCCTGATGTGAAATTCCAGTCACCCACTAGCTAATCAACAGATAGATGCTGTTGATAAAGTACTTACAGAGTTGGATGTGGCATCAATACCAAAGTTAGTTGTGTGGAACAAGGTATGCATATATCTTATTTGTTCTGATCTAGGGAGTTTTATTCATGTAGACTTTTTTTTTTCTTTCTGTTTTCACTACTGGGAATAGATTAACATCTAAGGAGCTTTTTGGCTGTTGGATATCCATATGAAATTCATTTTACCAACGGATTTTAGGCTCATAATTGGAGGATTAGCCATTTAATCTTCTGATTCCCATATATATATATATATATATATATTTTAATATATATATATATATATATATATATACATATATATATATATATTTTAATATATATATATATATATATATACATATATATATATATATATATTTGTGATGATGAAATCTATCTTCATGATAAGTGATTCTCAGATTAAAGGGTATTTTGACCCTAGACCATGCATTGGAGGATGCCTTGTTCACTGGATTGTTCTTTTATTCCCAGAGCTTAAAGTGTTGAGAGAACTTACTTTAAAGATATATGTTGGTCTAAAAAGAATTCAGCATTTGGGTTGCTACATTTCGTTAGACAACCATCCAATCGATTACCTTGAAACTTTTCCATCTTTCCAAACAAGAGAAGACTGATCTGATCAGGATCGGGTTGGGATTGGTCCTTTCCTGTGGTAAAATGTAAATACACATCCTTGTTATATTTTCTATAATTCTGATAGAACAGATATCTTGTATGAAGGGATTGAAAACTATGTCATGGACAGGTTCTTCCTATCCCCTTCTCTGCCTTCAATCACACTTCCTCCTAGATGGAGGTAACATTAGCAACAGGTAATATTCCTTATTCCACCTTTCCTCTCAATCTCTTTAATTTCCTGTTCTTAATCCTTGTACCCACTAGTAATATTCCTTATTCCACCTTTACTCTCAATCTCTTTATGCTCCTGATTTCTTCTGCCCATTGTAAGTGGCTGCCACTGGCAGTACCCTTGCCTCCTCTTCTCTTTACCGTCTCTTCTACCTTTTAGTTATTGCAAGTGCAAACTAAGAAGCACGGACACAGACACAATGACATGCCATTTTAAAAAAAATTAAGACATGGACATAACGAGAACACACGTATTTTTTAATATATATATATAATATTTGATTAATATGAGTTTTATAATATTTATACTTAAAATTTATAAACTCAGGAATGTGAACAAATAAATATCATTGTACAAGTTGAAACAATTAAAATCATCTAAATATTAGTATCCAAAATAAAGATTGAGTATATAAAATAATATTTAATAATCACTAAACTCATTCTCTACATCGTTATCACCTTCATTTGATGATTCATCAGCATCATCAATAAAAATAATTTTTTTCATCTTTGGTTCATCTAAGGATAAATTTGCAAATTCAAGTACTTCAACATCTTCAAATAAATCAAATTTCTCTTTAACAATATCCCACATCTTAGTCTTCCCTTTAAGTACTGTAGAGTTCTTATGGAAACGAGATGAAAATTGTGTAAATATCAAATCTTCTCTACATTGAGGAGTCATTTTATTTCTTTTAAGAGGGCATGAAAAAAATAGGTATTCTAGTTTCTTTTGCAACATGATGAAGAGGAAGGTTGCAAGTAACTTCAAAGCTAATGCTTGAAATGAAGGAGTAGATGAATCATATACAACCCACCAACTGTTAGAATCTATATGGTAACAATCGTGTAAAAAATTATAATCAGCAAAGTATAACTCTATTGGAGAAATTAGTTTATTCTTTGATGACACATGTTCTCTTCTCAACAGTTGAATAATATTATTTTAGACATCTTAGTCTTTATCAAGAGACTTGTGAATCTTTATGTGGGGTACTCCATTAGGATTCATTCATCACTATAATATGTAAAATAAAAAAAATAATTTTATAAATATATTTAATTTTATAACAAATATCACTAGAATACCAAAACTAGTAGATATTAGTATTCAAAAAATGAACCAAACAATATAGTGGAGTATTGCTCTTTGTCCAACAGTGAATAGGAATTCGATAAATTACATCATAGAAAGATGAAGATTCGTCTATTTGTTTTCCTTTATATATATATATATATATATATATATATATATATATATATATATATATATATATATATATATTAGTTTTTTCAATCATATGGTCCTACATGTCATATATTAATGAAGACATGTTTTATCCGTGTCATAAAATCTAAGTATACCAGAAGTAGATCCAGTGAAACCAAGAATATAATTATTTTGTCCCACTAAGTATCATCAAATATTTTTTCCTCCACAAATGTTGCATTACTAATATCATTGTCCCTGTAACTTGATCACTTGTCGTTAATAATAACATATTGAAGTTCACCTTTGATAAGTTTAAACCTTTTAAGCATAACAATTGTTAGTGTAAAATGTGTGAACTTCAATGGCACAAAATTGTTAAACATGCATTGTATGTTAACAGCCATCATATGTTAACAATCTATTTAATATTTTTTATTGCATAAATATTTTTTAACGCTAGATTGAGAGGATGAATCACACATGGAGTCCAAACAATTTTTAAAAATTATGATTTAATAATATGCCCTACACCCATGTAATTTGAAAAATTATCAATAATAATTTATATTATATTTTGATGACCAATCTCATTGATAAGTTCTTTTATCAAATTTGAAATAAAATAATTATCCTTGATTTCTCCTGTACAATTGACTTCCTTCATAAACATGGCTCCACCATTATTAAGTTAATTAAGGGTCTTTGTGAATCATTCTATTCGACACATACAATACTAGAATATTTTCATTTAATGTACTTTTAATTGGTCGTAAGAACCTCTCAGTTGCTTTTTCTTTCTAAAGGAGAGTGATTCTTAAGCAATTATAACCAGATGAGAAATAACCAAATAAAGGATTGTTTACAACAAAAGTAAAAACACTAACATAATATGAATTTCTTGCTAGGTAAAATGATAAGCCAATAGAATAAAACATTTTATCAATCTCAAAATGTAATTGATCACGTATTATCATATTAAATTTTGCAACAATACCTTTCTCTTTGTCACTGTAACATAATTTTTTTTCTTCTGATCAAATGTGGAACTGTTTGTACAACCGCACAGGTGACATCTTCATTGTTATTTGTTTTCTATTGAAAAAGTAAAATGCCTTTCGTGTCCATCTCTTGTAATCACAAGGATATCAAAGTACCTTTGTTTGTACCATAGTTGGAAGGCTAAAGCATTTCACTTGGTATTTATGTACAACAGAAATGGTCTATTGAAACCTATATCCTTGGACTTGGTGCTTGTATTGCATGAGTTGATTTGTGAAGTTTAGAGAAATACATAAGAATATAATGAATTAAAGAAACCAGGTGAAAGAAAACTATTAACTTTGTTAGATCCTAATACATAGTTGTGCCATAATCTTACTTTGGCTTTTGCGGAGTTGAACTTAATATGCAAAATGACTAAATATTAAATATTTATTAGCTTATAAAATAATCTCTATTTATGTTTTAAAATATTTTAAAAAAGGTTGTTTTAGGAATCATATTTTTTAGAAGTCAAATTATTTTCTTTTTAATATTTATTTTATGCAACACAAATTAAATAAGTTTGTTAAGTTCTATTAATAGCTCTTTTGTTCTTCTTATATTTAATGATAGAGGTGGTAGGAATATCTCATGATAATGTAACTTTTGTCATCAACTCAAAACAGTTCTTATACAAGTGTTAGAGCACATCTATTAAAGTTGAGGGATTGCCATATACACAAAGGTAACACATTAAAGAATATCTCTAATATGTAAAAATTAGAAAATTAAGTTATGGTAAAACAACAACTAAGTGTTTCGGAAAAAGTACCGTTATGCTTTTCTACTATTTCTTTCGATTGTATGAGTAGTTATACATTTGATCAAAAGAAAAGAAACTTAGGTGACACTAACAAAGGGAAAGGTATTATAGCTGCATTTAATACAACATCACGTGATCAATTATATTTTGAGATAGTTCAAATATTTTAATATGCTGGTTTACTATTTCACCTAGCAAGAAATCCGTATTATGTTAGTGCTTTTACTTGTGTTGTGAATATCCTTTTATTTAGTTATTTATCGCATGGTTATAATTTTTTGAGAACCACTCTCCTTTAGAAAAAAATAACAAAGAGGAGATCTTTTATTAGTATTATGACTGATTAAAGATACATAAAAGGAAAAAATAGTTAGCATTATATGTGATAGACGAAGCGATTCATAGAGGAGATCCTTAGTTAACTTATTGATGGTGGAACCATGTTTATTAAGGCAGCCAATTGTAATGGAGAAATGAAGGATGAATATTTTATTTCAAATTTGATGAAATAACTTATCAATATGGCTAGTTATCAAAACATAATGTAGATTATTACTGATAATACTTTAAATTTGCAAGGGTGCACAGCAAATTATTGAATCATAATTTTTAAATATTGTTTGAACTCCATGTGTGGTTCATACTCTCAATTTATCGTTGAAAAATAATTGTGCAGCAAAGAATATCGAATAGAATCAGTTAACACATTATACAATTGATGGATTTTTGATATTGTAGGTAATGTTGCGATGATAAAAAAGTTCGATCATGAATCATGTTATAAGATTGATCATATTTAATGAGGTTGTACTATTGAACTTACTCAATACTCTATATAGCTGACACAGTTTTTACGTAAACAATTATTATGCTTAAATGGTCAAGCTTATCAAAGATGGACTTCAATATATTGTTATTAATGACAAGTGATCATGTTATAGGGACGATGATATTGATAAAGCAAGATTTATGAAGGAAAATATGCTCGATGATATTTGGTAGGACCTATTTATGATATGCTTAAATTTTATAACATGGATAAACCATGTGTTCATTTAGTACATGACATATACAACGATATGATTGAGAAAGTGATAAACATATATATACATATGAAGAAAAAAATCAAATGAATTCATCTTTCTATGATATAATTTATCAAATTCTTATTCATCGTTAGACAAAAAATAATAGTCCACTTCATTGTTTGGTTCAATCTTTGAATCCCAATATCTATTAATTTTGATTTCTAATGATACTTGTTACATAATTAAGTATATTTATGAAATTATTTATTTTTATTTTTAATTTCAGATATTATAGTGATAAATAAGTCCTAATCGAGTACCCTCACAGAGAGATCCAAATATTTCTCGAGAAAAACTAAGATGTCTAAAAAGATATTATTTAACTATTGAGATTAGAACACATGCCAACAAAGAATATGCTAATTTTTCTTGTCTTTACTGATTATGATTCTTTACACGATCATTACCATATGGATCCTAAAAGTTGGTGGGTTGTATTTGATTCATCTGTTTTTTTCCTTCAAGCATTAACTTTGAAGTTACTTGTGTAGCCGTCCTCTTTATCATGTTTTAAGAGAAACCAGAGTACCTATTTTTTCATGAATTCTCTTTAAAGGAATAAAATGACTCAACGTGCAAAAGATTATGTATTCATTCATAGTAATCTCAATCTTCTTTCCAAGAGAACACAATACTTATTTGAAGATTTATTTGAAGATATTGGAGTACTTGAAGTTGAAAATTTACCCTTGGATGAACCAAAGTTGGAAAAATAATATTTTTATTGATAATGCTGATGAATCACCGAATGGAGGTGATATTGATGTAGAGAATGAGTTTAGTTATTGCTAAATATTATTTTATCTACTTAATCTTTATTTTGGATATTTTCATTTATATGATCTGAATTGTTTCAATCTGTTTGATGATATTTATTTGTTCACATTGTCGAGTTTATAAAACTTTAAGTATAAATATTATAAAACTCATATTAATTGAATATTATATATATTGAAAAATACATGTCCTGACTGTATCCATAGCCTAATTTTTTAAAAAATGGTATATTGTTGTGTCCGTATCGTGTTCATGCTTCTTAGACTCCAATTATAATTGATATATGTTTCCTTGTAACAATCTCTAGATTTCATTCCTAGTGACAATGATTTGTCTCTATGCAGAATCCAAAGCAGATGGCCCTCATGTGAGGGCCACGTGAGTGTAGTGTCGCACATGATGAAGCATGAGGGAGCAATGCCGTGTCCCACAAATGGAAATGAAAATAAATAAAAAAATACATGACTGGACACGTTGGACATGTGTCGGGCTGTGCTGACAATGTGTCGCACACTGATACGTCCACCAAAAGTACTCGTAGATGCTTCAGGGCGTGCAACCACCTCTAGGATAGCGGTCTGACAAATAAATACCAGATGAACAATATTGAACTGGGTGAAATTAAAAACCCCAATCCCAAGTACCATTAGGGGGATGCAAATGGAGTTGAACCACTTTTTAATTTGTCATGAGTCAGTATTTGTAATATTTGGTGTTGTCTTCCTATCAAAAGAGTTGAAAAAATCTCGATGCCCTTTGCTTGGGGCTGAATTTGCGTTGATAGTCTCGTTTTGGCAGTTCTGCTATTTGCAGTCCATCACTAGCTATAGCACTTCCCGTCATCATCATTACCACCGTAATTTTCTGTTTGTTCTAGGATGGACCAAAACCATGTCCCTATCATATTCCCTGTTTGTACACTTGATAGTGCATATAGATGCATGAATGCCAACGACTAACTTTGGATCATCATCACTTCACCCCTCAACCCTTATTCTCATTATGGATAGACTACTTAAATGCCACCTACCAAGTTCCTCTGTGCTTGTTGCTTCTGCTTTGAAGCTTTCCATTAATTCAATTCAATCTTGAGAGCCTATCTAATTTCTTGATGGATCTTTATGCATCTGGTTACATTACGAAATTCACTGGCCAAATGCAACTTTAAGCTTGTTATTACTTCACTATAATCAATGTAGTTTTAGTCAAAGCACCATTAGTTATTGTAGTGTCCGAAGTGATGGATGTGTTGCCACATCAGGTTTAGTATTTTGTTCCTTTGTTAAGACACAAATATAGGAACACAATCAAAGCATTCACAATTGAGTAGTGGAAATGTGGTTTAGATTAGATCAACCAAGATTGTGAAGATCTTGGTCAGTTTTATTCAGATGTACCTAGATCTGTGTAGATTTAGTCTATATATATATGTATATGTATGTATATGTATGTATATGTATATATATATATGTATGTATATGTATGTATATGTATATATATGTATGTATGTATATGTATGTATATATATATATATATATATATGTATGTATGTATATGTGTGTGTATATATATATATACAGTATTTTCGCTACTCAAGTGTTCAAGTTCACTTATTTGTGTGAATTTAGCCTACTATGTTGATCTTGGCTTAGTCTGCATGAACTGAGACTAGGTCTAAGTAAATCTAGGCTACATCGATGTGGATTTTGGATAGGTCTGAGCTAGGTTTTACGAGGATGTTGGTGGAAATTGTGCAAATCTAGAATAGATCTGAGGACCACCTGGAAATTGTTTGGATCTGTACAAATTTTGATCATATCTGTGATGATCTTTGTTGGATCCATGTGGATCTATCTAACCTAGATTCAATTAGTTGTACATTTTATTTGTTATCAGGAGTTTAAGATTAAAAAAAAAAAAGGCTGTTTAGAAGTTTAAAAGGGTGGAGGTGTTGGTTGGATCCATGTACATATAAACAATCGGGATGGTATACTGGGTGGTACAATCGGTATGGTATCGAATGAAATTGCTTGGTCTGTGTACCGGCTGATAATTACTGGTTGCTATGGGCTGTTCCAAATTTTTAAATCTTGGGCCTAGGTACAATATCTAGCTCCCCTCGTATTGGATCTTTCATCTTTTAGACCAATACCAATATTGTTTCTCGGTTTGTGTTGAGCTAAATCAATGGTATCTAAACATTGCATCCGTTGCTATTCGTGTTTGCTTGGGATCTAACACCAAATTTTTGTAGGTTGATGACTTGATATTTACTTGAACAGAAGTCATTCACCCAATAACTAGTGCATAGTGGGTCTATCCGCATGGACTAAAAATCATTAGCTCAGCATATTAGTAGGTCAATCAAGTCATATATAAACAAATTCATGCTTCCCTTATTTCTTGATAAGGGATTGTTGGGATGTCACATCATTATCCCACTGATAATCTTATAGCACAATGACAACTCTCTATCAGAAGTTCAGAACTACTATTTCGTTAATGATTTCCTATTGAGGCATGTTTTCCATATACATGGGTTTATACTTTGTTGATGTTGCAGTTTTATGGAATATTTTGTAGTGAGTAAAATGTTCTATAACTTTGTAATGAGGAGCTGTCTACTGCAGATTGACAAGGCTGATGATCCTGAAAGATTACAATCTGAAGCAGAGCAAATAGGAGCTATATGCATATCAGCAATTAGTGGTGATGGGTTGGAGCAATTCTCCAGTGCAGTTCAAGCAAAGCTTAAGGTATCAATATGCCTGTACTTAAGGATCTAGTCTTTGCAGGATTCACTTACTCTGGTTTGCGTCAATTGTAGGCCATTAACTTTGGGATCATCTTAACAGGACTCGTTGGTACCAGTTGAAGCTTTAATTCCCTATGACAAAGGGGATCTTCTTAATTCAATACATCAGGTCGGAATGGTAGAGAGAACTGTAAGTATCATGCTTGACCATTGACAAACGTATGCCTACTGAAATAACATCACATTGATGTCGCCCCTCATGAAATGCTTCGCACATCTTTTAAATTAAGTGTTACAAATTACAAATTAAGTGTTACAAATTTGACTTGGACATGAAAATCTCTCTCATAATATTAAATTAAGTGTTACAAATTGAGCATATATCCTTTAAAATTTTGAGATTTTCTTCATCGGTTACTTCATGTTGTATTCAAATTTTGACACAATTCATTTTCCTAATCTATTGAAGGAATTCATGGAGAACGGGACCTTGATAAGGGCACATGTTCCTCTTCCACTTGCAAGGTTGCTCACCCCAATGAGGCAACTTGTGGCTGCTGCACAATGATTATGGTATAATGTGAATTCGTAACGATTATGTTATAGATAAATCTTTCTATAGCTAGCGCAAAGAAATTATCAAGCTGTGTTCTCAAAGTACATAGTCTGAACCGTCCTCTATCAAGATAGGAGTCAGGATCCTCTCCTATTCTTAGGAAAAGCTGGAGAAGTTGGAACCTCCAATTCTCAAATCTGGCCTGTCCATCAGATCCTCGTGTCTTGGTCCTCACAAATATGATCGATGCCTATGAATATGATTGAAGGGCTCATATGCAGGAAGATTCAGGATCTGAGAGTCGATGGATACAGCCATTGTGAGAATTGAAGCTTTTCAATACTGTTAGACATAATAGAATGTCTAAAGTGTTTCTGCATGGATTTGAAGCATATCTATAGTTGACATTATCATAAGCCCATAGATAAAGTTAGTGTCCCTGTGATGATAGAATGTTGGATGTGATCTCCAAGTTTTTATGATATAGTTGGGATTTGGAGTGCAAACTTGCATCTTATTATATAGACATCTTTTATGGTCTCTTGATTCCTTCGTCATTGGATACTATAGATTTAACTTTAAAGTAGTAGCGGCGTTGAAATATACAAGATATTATGTTGAATAATAAACCATTTGCATAATGATTCTACATGCTCGATATATATAAATGCCACGGAAGACATTTAAGTTGCATATGTGAAAGGGTCCTTGTGTGGGTCCACGTGGGTCTATGTGGACAACAAACAAATGCCGTATGCGAAATAAATGCATGCATACTAAATGGTTACTTGTTACATGACAGCCACATAATGTCCAAAAGAAATCGATAATGATCCATTTGTAAGACTATATATATGTATATATATATATATATATATATATGTATGTAATTTACATATATATATGTATATATATATATATATATATATATATGTATATATATATATATATATATATATATATATGTATATATATATATATATATATATGTATGTATGTATGTATGTAATTTACATCTTACATGCTTTGATATTGAGAACAAATGTAGCCATAAAATTTGGACTGGATTCGTCGGGACAAAAAAAAAAAAAAAGGCAAGTGGAATTTCAACTTGAATCTTCAAACAGTCAAATAATAAAATAATAATAATGATATTTAGTTCTCGATACATTTGAATCAAATTACTGGATTAATTAGTCGGTACCTTCGAATCAAATATTATTGCTATATCCTCCTGTAATATTTTCGTTCTCGTCATTCCTTTTATCATTATTGTTGGCTACATTATAAAAAATATTTTATAATATTTATTTTAACATAATATATGATTATATCATATTTTTAAAATAATTTATTGAACTTATGGTTTGACCAATTAATCCACTAATTTAACCAATAGTTGAGTAAAACATGATATGGTCGATATTATATATATGAGTCTCATTCATATATGCAAATAGAAGTGCATCATCCAAAATAATCTACCTCTATATAATTATCGACTATACCATTGTTTTTTTGAGGATCTATAATCATGTTGAAGCCCAGCGAACTTGACTTGGCTCAATGGATACAGATTTCATAAGTGGTTGATGACATTGCTATGTAATGCTCTCATGTTGGAAAATCATTTGATAATATATATTTTTTATAATTCTTACTATAATGTTACTATGTGTGTGTGTGTGTGTCTTTTTTTATCACTTGCTTAAATCGTGTGCATTTTGACAAATTAATTTATGACTAAAATATTAATTTATGAATAAAATAATCATACATGAACAACAGTTTAATAACGAGCATATCATGATATCAACATTAAAAATATGAATCATATTTAAAACAAAGCATATAAAATATTATCATATCTAAACAGCAAAACACATACTTATCCTTGTTTTTTACTATTTAAAATAATAATAAAAATATAATTTCAGAAAAAAAATCTATTCAGGTTGGCAAGCCACTTACCTGAAATCCAAAGTTGAAGTCTGTCTACGCCATCATCGCTATTATTGAAAGAGATTCTTTGGTTATCCTCGGTTGAAGCTCGAGTAATAATAACTGGGACGAACAACCTTCGGTTAGCACCAAAATTCTTAGATTTACCCACCCTAACATGGCTTCCATCCTAATAGTTAAAAACAACATAGCCAACTTTACATTATCTTTCCCTTCCACACCTCTCCTCTCCTTTCTAATGTACATGTTTTGGATTCATATCTTTCACAATGTCCTCCTTATATACTCTATTATAGATATCCAGTACTACTTTATGCACGAGATAGGGTGCACTATGAACTCAACAACATCATTAATGATTCCATGGTTAGTGACCCTCGACGATGCAATTTAATGCCACTCATTTGAAACCATTAAATTTGGACATTTTAGTGGCAGAAACAAAAACTCGGTGCACTGGTGATCCACGTCCACAGTAGCCTTATTGTCGTAACCTTATATTACCTATCTAATTGAATTCTGCAGAAGCTATTAAATATATCAGCCAACCCAAATCATCTTCTTGTTAAAAACTAAACAACAAGGGGGTCCAAAAGGAGTTTCAAATAACAAAACCTTTCTTCCAAGTTGTTTTAGTCAAAGACATGGTTTCCAAGAGTCCCATCTTTGTGCCAACATCATCATTCTCTCCCACCTCAAACATCATCATTTCCGTAGCTAAAAAATATTTAGGGTTTTTTCACAGTACAAGGAAACTTATTTAACAAACCTATCCTTTTCCTTTATAAATAAATTAGGTCTTGACTAATTTATTGGTCAAGACCTAATTTATCAGAATAATGATAATAAATTATCACTATAAAAGGAATCAACAAGTCTTTAAATTAATTTAATGATTTCCAGCTCTTGGCAAGAAAATTAAAATATTAATTTATAATTCGATTGTTTAGTCATTAATCAAACCAAGTCAAAGTAAAAAATTAGGTCTACTCAATGAGATATTTTAGTCAAATTAAATATAATTGGCTCGTGTATCACAATAATAAATACAATAAGTTTGTTTGAAATAACTTTGCTCAATGGATTTTAAAATTTTTTAAAATATTTTATACATATGCGAATTTAGAAAAAATCAATAAGTCCAAAAATACAATAATGATATATTAAAACTGACTATTAATATGACCTATAATGATTGTAGGTGATTAATATCTTACTTTTTTAACCTACCATAATTATCGTTGTAATCTTATCAGACAATCCTATTGTCATATTTAACTATAGCATATACATTTACAAATATATATAAAAGAATAATAAATAATTTTAGTTACATAAGCAAAAATATCAATTATAATGTCCAACCATATCTTAAGGCATTAATGAATTGAAACAATATCAAGTTCTCAATCAACAATAGTTATTTCTGAAATTTTCTTTGACCAACTTTATCTTGATAGATATATAATAGTTAGAGTATTTATTATTCTTAAAGAAAATAAGTACTATAATATTATCATAAAGATCTTTAGCAGCTCGATAATTGAGTTAATCACGCTAAATCCTGAGATAAAATGTCACAATCAATAAATGACCTCAAAATATGCCACAAAATCAACATTTATTATCGATAATATAATAGTAAATTATATTATATTTTTTAATAAATTACATCTCTAATTTTTTATTTTATATAATTATTAATAATTTTGATTTATTCAGAATCTAAATAGTTTATAATTTTCTATTTTCTCTAATTTTTTTTCATTTCCACCAAAACATGATGTAATATTTTTTTAACATTTGAACTTTTAAGTAGATGAAAAACCTATGATAGAAATTTGGTCAAAAAATTTGAAGCCTTGATATCCAATACAATATTTTTTAAGGTCAAACCAAAGAACAGTGTATCATATATATACGACGATTGGTCCAAATACTTTGTAATTTTTAGAAAAGCATGCATTGTATTGAGATTAATTTTTGCCACCCTTTTTTTAATTTATAGAGTTTTTCAATATTGTTCGATTTATTTAGAACTTGAACAATTTGTAATATGTTTGATCCATGCAATGTTTATAATTTTTTTATTTCTCCAAGTTAATTTCATCAAAATATCTTTGATTCACAAAATATTTTTTTGATATTTGAGCTTCTAAACTAATACCGTTGAATCTTGGATTTTGATGAAGAAATCAATTGTTGAGTTTATGATTGAATCCATGTTTTGAGAAAAGTGATACAGGATCACGATCATAAAAAAAATAAAACAATTGAAGTAAGAAAAATCAGACGTTGGGCTAGAGTTAGAAAATGAGCATCGAGTCGAAAGAATAGGACATTGTGCTAAGATCGGATGTTACGAGAGTCAACATATCGATGGATTGGGCGATACGCCGAAGGTTCGGACGATGTGCCGGAAGTTCATTAGGAATTTGGATGAACAAATGATGTGTCGGATAACTTAGCTTCTTGTTTTGTAATTGTTTAAGTCTTAATTATCGTAGTTAGATCTTAATTTGAGTTAGTTTTAGGAGTAATCCTACTAACTCAATTAGGAGCCAATTGGGCCTGATTTAGGGTTGAATTAGGCTCGTTGTTTGGCTCATTCAGTGGCATGTAGCATGGTCTAGTGGTGGCTGTTGAATCTCAGATTTTGATGATGAAACTAATCAATATATGTTTATGTTTTAATCTACATTTTGAATGACGCAGGATGCTTCGATCAGGATGAGACAATTAAAGCAAGAAAAATCATGTTGGGCCAAAGGAACATGTCAGAAGATTGGACGTCGGGCCGGTGGATCGGTCGATGTATTGACAAAAGGCTTCGGGCCATGGATTCAAGCATCGGGCCAAGAAGAGCAGACATTGCGCCAAGGATATCAGAGTTGCGGAGTCAATTGATCGATTGGACAATAGGCCGCAGGAGAGGACGATGCTTCGAAGAATCAGACGAAGCGTCGAGGGACCAATGACATATCGGACAACTTGATTAATGCTTAGTATTAATTGTCTATATAGAAGTATGTTTTACATGTGCAGGATTTACTACGATAGCAAGACATGAAGCAAAATGAAGTTCCGAAGTCAAGATCGAGATCACGTTGGGAGTTCGTCGGAAGTCCGGACGTTCGTCGGAAGTTCTACAGGAACCAGCCAAGAAGTCACGAAGCTTGCCAGAGAAGCTCGTCGGAACTCACCAAGAAGATCATCGTGAAGTCCAGGAGCATGCCGGGAGTCCACCAAAACATTGCCGAGAGTTCGTCGGAGGTTCGTCGGAAGATCGCCGGAAGAATTGACATAGGGATTTGTTTAGCTTAGAATATGTCTTAGGAATCGTAGTTAGCATGTAATTGGGATTGGATTTGGGCCAACCCAATTAGGGTCTAGCTAGGCCCATGTAAGAACTATGTTGGGCTAATAAGAGGCCCAAACAGTACCCTAAGAAGACTCACCGTCGTGGCATAGTCTTCGAGACTGTGTCAGGCGGTGGTACCGCCCAACACAGCCTCCCAGGCAGTGGTACCGCCTAGGATAGTATTAGCCAAACTGACACTGGGCGATGGTACCGCCCAACGTAGGCGGTGGTACCGCCCGTGCCCGGGGAACCCGGGATGGGATGTATTTAGGCTCCAAGTTTGAATCAACTTGAAGTTTATAAATACCCCCCTCATCCCTGGTTAAAACACACAAGTATTGAGAGAAAAAAGTATAGAAACGCTACTGCAATCTTGTATGAGCTCCTCTCATAGTTTTAAGTATTAGAATAGTTTGAGAGAGGAGTGAGCGGGGTGTAAGGGTTATCTCCTAAACCCGGTAAAAGGAGAATTGAGTTGTAAAAGGTGATTGTCCTTCGCCTATTGAAGGAAGGCCTCTAGTGGATGCCGGTGGCCTCGACGGAAGAGGAATTAGAGGAGTGGATGTAGGTTACGATTGACCGAACCACTATAAACAACCATCTTCTCTGGTTTGCATTTATTCTTGCTATTACCTTACTACAAATCTCATTAAGATCAATAGCTTACTGCCTTCAATACTTTTCCATATGCTTTCAATCTAAGCATATTTTCGAAATCAGTTTTCAACATAAGTAGTTTTATCGAGACGAAAGGTTTTTTAAACCGACATTATTTTACCGCTGCACTAATTCACCCCCCCTATTAGTGCCGAGCCTGATCCTAACAATGGCACCACTAGAAGCACAGACTCCTAGACATTGTCTAGGCGGTGGTATCGCCTAGACTGGCGGTGGTATTGCTTAGTGCTTGGGCTATGGTATCATTAAAGCTTAATCTCCAAGGCTGTCAAGCAGTGGTGCTACTAGACTAGGTGGTGGTACCACCCAATATTAGTGCCAGACTAGGCAGTGGTATCGCTAGTTATCAATCTAGCAAATGGTGGTACTGCCCAATAATTGGCGATGGTACTGCCCAGTAATTGGCGGTGGTACTACTAGTATCTTGGAAACTTGGGATGAGATATTTTTTTGCTCCAATTTTAAAGTTATTTGAGGCCTATAAATATCCTACACTTTCCTTCTTAATATAGCATGAAAATTGAATAAAAACTTATGATATAAGTGAGAAAACACTATTGTAATCCTTTGAGAGTTCCTCTCCTCTTATTCTAAGTTTAGATTTCTATTTAAGGGAGGAGTGAGTGACTTGTAAAGGTTTTATCCTAAACTTATGAAAATGAGAAAGAGTTGTAAGAGGGTAGTTGATCTTTGCCCGTTGAAAAAAAATCGATAGTAGAAGCCGGTGGCCTCAACGAAGGAGGAATCGAGAGTGGACGTACGTCAAGACGACCGAACCACTATAAATCTGGTGTTCTCTTTTCTTTTGCTATTTACATTTATTGCTTACTGATTCTGCTGCACACTCCATTTTACACTTACTCAAACAAAGTCAAGCTCACTTTTGATATTGGTTTTCATCGAACATAATTTTTTAAAATTATTGAAAGTTTCCGATAACACTAATTCACCTCCCCTCTTAGTGTCATTTATGATCCTAACAGTTGGTATCACAGCCACATTACTCTCCGTTGGCCTCTAGGTCAAGATTGACCGAACCACTCTAAATCTCGGTTTGCATTTACTTTGAGTATATTATCTTTACTGCAAACCTCCTCTAAAGCTTACTGCTTTCTGCACATATACGATCGGGTTTCAAGCTTTGCACTTTCCGAATCGGCGTTTAGACGTAAATCAGTTTCATCGTACGATCATCATATTTCTGTTTGCGTTTACGTTTTGATTTCTATCATAACTGCAAACTACCTTTATATCCTTGCTTAAATTGCATCTTGCTTAATCAAGTGATTTACGAATCAGCATTTAGACGTAAATCAATTTTTTCGTATGAATATCATATTTCAGTTTGCGCCTACTATTTGATTAGAATCATAACTGCAAACTGCATTCATATCTTTGCTGCATCTCGCTTAAACAAAAGTTAAAGTGATTTACGAATCGACTTTCTTACCAAAATCACTTTTAACGAACGAACGCAGTTTTTATTTTTCGTAGAAGGTTTTCCGCTGCACTAATTCACCACCCCCCCCCTCTTAGTGCTCTTGATCCTAACAATTGGTATTAGAGCGGGGTTAACTCTCAAACGGATTAAAACCCAAGAGAGATGGCATACGCCGGAAACCAAGAGGGTCATTCTATTACACGTCCACCCATATTCAATGGGATGGACTACACCTATTAGAAGACCCGAATGAGGATCTTTCTTATTTCTATGGATTTTGAACTTTGGAATCTTGTCGAAAATGGATTTTCGAAGTCTTCTCTTCCAATGATCGATTGGAATGAATTAGAGAAGAAGGCTTTCGCTCTTAATGCAAAGGCTATGAATGCCTTATTTTGTGCGCTTGATAAAAACGAGTTCAACCATATTTCGGTTTGTGAAACCGCATTTGATATTTGGCACACACTCGAAGTGACTCACGAAGGCACAAGTAGAGTAAAAGAGTCAAAAATCAATCTTTTGTTACATTCTTTTGAACTTTTCCGCTTCGACCCAAAAATATTTGGGTAGACTATGTTCATTCAACATGGTTCCTACAATTTTTTATAAATTTCGATTTTTTCTTTCTACTACTCCATTATATATATATACAAATATATATATATATATACAAATATATATATATATATACAAATATATATATATATATATATTTGTATATATATATATATACAAATATATATATATATTTGTATATATATATATATATATATATTTGTATATATATATATATATTTGTATATATATATATATATTTGTATATATATATATATATGTATATATATATATATATATATATATATATTTGTATATATATATATA